>NC_067242.1:3927500-4227500 GCF_019924925.1 Ctenopharyngodon idella | reverse complement strand
TTCTCTGCTCATCTCACCTGGTCTCATTTCTCACTCTATTCTCATCTATTCTCATTACTCTTTCTTGTCTGTCCTCTTCTCCTTTTGTCTCTTATCATCTCTTTACATCTCTTCTCTCCTTGTCTTTTCTCTTTTTCCACATCTTGTTTCTTCTTCATCTCTTCTGTTCTGTTCTCACTAGCTCTTCTTATTTCTTGTTCTCCCCTCACCTTGTATTTTTTTCTTCTTGTTTGTTCTCTTATTATATTTGCACAGTTCTTTTAACAAGATTTTGGCCACACTCATCATTTTTTAACTCTATGTGTGAATTTCATTTCAGGGGCAGGAAGCATCTTTAGCTAATAAAACATGGCCCGTGTATTTACAGCTGAAGGTGTCATTAAATATTAAGCCATTATAATTGGTTCCACTTCACAGAACCATGAAACAAGTTGTTTTATGTTCTTTTAGATGCCCATTATTACTCATGTTTTGTGTTGGTGAGGTGAATTAAGTGTGTGTTTAACTGCCCATGGGTGATGCTACGCTAATTGTCGCCTACAGAACAAAAGCTTGCTAATCTGCTGTCGTAAGATCTTAAGTGAGAGTTCCTGTTCATCTCCATAAATATCATTCTCTCAGCTGCCCATGTGTTAATCACGCTCCCACCCGCTACATTCAATCGGACGGCATGTTATGCTTTTGTTTAAGGTCAGCTTAACCATATCCGACAATATGACGCATTCACTTAAAAACACAAGCGTTTCAGTGCTCTGTCACGCGCATCATGGCTCATATTTAAGTCTGGCTGCTTGGCAGAGAGGATGAGTGTCTCTCTGAGGATTCGATATGCGTGCCGCTCGATGAATCAGCCATTCCTACGCTGGTGACAAAGACCAACTGCTTAATTGTCCAATGGCCCCAACCAGAATTCACCACGGATCTACAGATCGGTCTCTGTTTTCCTCTTGACAAATGCTTTGTCTTGTTGATGACCTTAAAGCCAGATGGCTGAAAATACTGAAAATATCTATCAGCTGTTGCCTCGAAGGGACGATATGAGTGGTTTATTAATAACTGGGTGTCTGATGTAATGAGAAGTGATGTAAAATGAAGAATTTGTTGAGCTAAGATGGCCTTACTTTATATAGAAACATACAAAGTCCTCTATTCTGTTGTAATGTTAATTGAAGATTTGCTTTCCATTTGCTTCCCATTCAAAAAAGTTTAATTTTGAAGGCCTCTGATCATTTCGATCTGGCATTGTTATCATCGCATGTATCCTTCACGGAGAAAGAAATCATGTATTGCAACAAGCTCTTAAAATGAATCCAAAATGGTGAACAGAGAGAAATGTTAAAATTAAATGTTTAATTAAATTATGAAATGTATTGATTAAATATGTTCACACTGCATCCGAAATTGAATACTTCCCTACTATATAGTATGAAAAAAAAAAAAGGTTGTGCCAACAGAGTACTATGTCCGAATTCATAGTATTCAAAAAACAGTAAATGAAAAGTCCCCGGATGACCTACTACTTCCGGCAAAATTCTGAAGTGTGCATTCGATGGACACTTTAATATCCCATGAAGCCACGGGAGAGGATTTATCAATGGAGGTGAAGCGACACAACTGACGCTGGTTGGTCACCTGACAATGACAACATGGCGGATGTAGTGCATCCAGATTACATTCATACTACCCCCATTCATACTATATAGAACATACTTTAAGTTCAAATTCAAATGTATTACCTACTCAGACAGTACACGATTTCGGATGCACTGTCAGCCTAATCAAAATGTACTAGTTTACCCAATATTAGAATTTTTTATCCAATTTCTGTGTTTATTAGAGTATCAAACTGTTAGCTTAGCAAAATGCTAACATCAGACTTTAGTTAAATCAGCTAAGAAGTCGAGGTTTCTTGCAGTTTTAGTGAAAATGCCAAATATATCTGACCCAGCAGAAAACCTGCAACCCACAACTCTTAAAAGGGGTCATTTGCTTGTAGAAATCTTAAAGCTACAGTAGCAAACTGGACAAGCTACTGTTTTTGTTTTTCTTGAGAGTCAGACAGAAGAATGTTCATGTGAAGCTTGACTAACATTACAGGTGGATTTCACTGAAGAAACAAGCCCAGGCTCATTGGGAATATGTGACAGTGTTGACATTTCTACAAAATGATATTACATTGCTTCTTGCACATTTTGTTGTCACTTTCAAAGTGAAATGTCCAGTGAGTGGCGCTAAAAGCGCTTTCAGTTTAATCCCAAACAGATGAATGTGAATCTGGCAACGTTTTATTATGCTGGTTGTTGTACGTATCGTGGCAGTTCAGAAATGAAATGTCCAGTGAGTGGCGCTATAAGGTTGATGTTTTGTCACATTTGAAAATAACTACCAACTACGCTAAACCTAACAAATAGCTTTAACAATAGCAAACGTGAGATAAAAACACATTTACTGAAGCAACCATGCCATTTTACCTGCTTCTACAAGTCTTTGAGCTCTTTTATCTTGACTCGTGTTTCACAGGACTCGTACTGGAGCGCTCCACATCACAAGGGCAGTGCTGTATCAGGTGAGCTACCGAGCAAGTTTACTACAACAGAAAAGCCACACATATGGAACTTACGTGATGAAAAAGTAAAAATGTATTATTTTACAAATCATGCACTATGGTAAAATTATTTTGAGGTCATAACATAGTATTGTGCAAGGAAAGACTTTAAAGGGGTGGTTGATTATGATTTCACTTTTTTAACTTTAGTTAGTGTGTAATGTTGCTGTTTGAGCATAAACAACATCTGCAAAGTTACGACGCTCAAAGTTCAATGCATAGGGAGATATTTTCTTTTAAAGAATTCTTTGTTTAAAGACTACAACAAATAGACGCTACAACAAGCTTCTTCCTGGGTTTGTGACATCACTAACCCTAAAATTTCATAAACCCTGCCCCCGGGAACACACAACAATGGGGGTGAGGTCATGTTGGGCTGCTTTAGAGAAGAGGAAGAGTTGTTGTAGTGGAGTGTTGTTGACATGCCATCATTTTACGCCAGGACTGCTTCACAAACGAGGGTCAATTCAACGCTGGATTTGCACAAAAGATTAACATGACGGTACATGGTAGTCGATGAGATGAACTCCACAGCAACTACATAAATTTATCCACTAACCGTTCAGAAACGTCCAGTTTCATTCTAAAAGTTGTAACTTCTTCCTGAGTCTCTTCATCAGTGTCGACTCCGGTTTGAACAATGTAAGGCTGAACACTGTTAATGACAATCCTTATTTTGGCTGCGTGAGATTCTCCAGCTTTGTTGTTGTTGAGCAACCCGAAGCACAAGCTGTTAAAGCTCCGCCCTCTTCTGGAAAGGGGGCTGGGAGCAGCAGCTTATTTGCATTTAAAGGGACACACAAAAACGGTTCAGTTCGTTTTGTTCCGTATCATGTTTAGGAGTGTGAAAATGTTGATGTTCCTACAAAAACAGACCGGCGTGTGTCTAATACATTATTCATTCAAGAATGCTGTGGAAGTTTACTGCAACAATGGAGCCACAAACTAAACATACTTCACATAAATCAAGCATTTATTTGATCCTGGTAAGCGCACATTGTCACACTTGCAAACACGATGGAGTTCTTCTTCCACGAGGGGGTTTGGTGTCACAGCATTTGTTTCCAGGCGGACCATTAAAGAACGTGACACACACATCTCCCGGACATCCTATAGAGTTCAACCAACCAGATGATGACTTCGAAAATCCTGAAATGTTTCCAGTTAAGTGTGCCATATGCATCAGACGTGGGCGTAAAGTCTGAGGCTGAGACTATAGGTTTGGCTCATACCGCTACGGAGTAGCCCAGTATAACTGCGTGACTCGTCATAGACATAAACAGAGAGAAGTAGCTCCGGCTACAATGTTTTTCCGCAAGACGCATGCAGTTCTGTTTAACTGCTAGAGTACTAAAAGTTACAGACTGCAGCTTTAAGTAATGTGTTATATCCAAAAAAGTGTGTATATGACTTCAATGATCCGTTATTTTTACATATTTCACTTGTGTTCTGCATGGCTTTGACCTCAGATTTGTCACACTTGATACACACGAGCCGTTGAAAGAGCACATGATGTGTGCTTCAAAGCCGGCTGCTCGTTTTTGACTCCTTTGAAGTGTCTGTCATTGTGGTATTTCTAAAGATGACTCACTCTTTATCTAGCAACTGCCCCTTTTCCTTCTCAAGACACAATTTTGCATCTGTCATCTGTTGTTTTTTTTAGAGTATGATCTAAGATTTTTCAGCTTCCGCATGAGTGTGCTGCTTCTCACCCTTTCTGTGTCTCTCTTTCTCTGTGGGTTTCTCCCATTATTTGCAGATTTTCTTTCACCTCTCTGCCTTTCTCCCTTTTTTTTTCTTCCTCATCCCGTGAAACGGTGGGAGGCTTAGATTTGGCTGTCAAAGCGGAGTTGCCTCGTCTTGGTGGAGGTGGTTTCTCGGGTGCCAGGCGATACTTTGATCTTGGCGTGGCACTGGGGCCTCGGTATGCCCCACACTGCTTGTGTTTCGAGATGAAAAGGCTGGAGATGTGCTTCCTCCTCTGGTTTTCTCTCCCCAGAAGTGTAGATGTGCGAAGCTACCTTGCAGCTTTGTAACTGACTGTCTAATGACTACACCATTATTAGCATGTGGCACACACAGCGCTGGCGTTAATGAACTCTGTCATCCAGAAGAAATGTGACTGAGTTTGTCTTCACCCAATGCGCTGTCAGCGACTCCTTGTCTCCTTGCCGCGGAGTGACAAGCTCACTGCATCCTTGTCAGTCAGATCTCATTACTTAATGTACTTTGAGTTCTCCCATCGAGATACAGCACAAACAGAGGGGCAGTAACATCATGACTGATAAAAGAGACTTGACTTCTCTGGGCCGGCACCCGGCGCAATGCGACGCCAGGTGCGATTCAAGTGTTTTTTGCTAGTTTCTGCCCGACGCAGTTATCATTTTCATGTCCACTCCACTTTTTTTGAAAATAGGCTCATTTTCCAACTCCCCTAGAGTTAAACAGTTGAGTTTTACTGTTTTCCAACTCTAGGGGAGTTGGAAAATGAGCCTATTTTCAAAAAAAGTGGAGTGTTCCTTTAAATAGCAAATGCACTCGCACCCATCTGTTCTCCCATGGGCGTGCTGGTCTGAAAACGAGGTGTGTTCAGGAGCATTGTTATCGTGTTGCTATTTTGAGGCAACTAAAAACGACTGCGCCATTGACCAACAAAAACCAGTCAATTTTTTTTTTTTTTTTTTTTTTATTTAAAGGGCGCATTAGTAATATGTGCCTATAGGCGGGTGCACAATGCACGTACACTGCTTGTTACACACACATGGATGCACAGCAGCACACAAACATTTTTAAATATTGAAAAAAAAGGATTCTCTGGAGAAGCGTTTAGTCTTTCCGCTTGCAAATTCCGCCATGTAAATAGCGAATCTGCCATGGTGCAAGCGCAACTGGCTTTTAAAGGGAATGGGAGATGACACTCTGATTAGTTTATTGCACATTATACCCAAAACACACCCATGACTCATTAAGAGACTAGGTACAACCCTTTTGGACCATGTGCCAACCATGTTTTTCTGTCGTTAAACTAGCAAAAGAGGATTCCGAGACGCCCTAACCTGCACCTGCACCATGCACTTCAGACCATGAGCTTAGATCATTAAAATAGGGCCCTGTGTGTAACTAATGGGAATATGTTTGCTTTCAATGCTTTAGTTTATAAACCTTGCAGGAGTCTTGTGATCTTTCAGAGTTTTGGAATAACATCGATGTTTATGTCTATGTCTGTGTCGACTCCAGACAGCTAGAGATGTTTAAAACTGCTTACCTTCAGAATTGAGTGTCAAATGTATTTCTGCTTGGCTAAGTTTCATGTTTGAAATCCAGTCATTTCATTAGGAGTTTTTCGTAAGGGTAAACAAGGGTTCGGACATGAGATGCCTGGTGAGTGCTCAAAGCGTCACATTTTTTAAATTTCAGTATCGACTTGGTATCGAAGTCTGTACTTTTGACAACACTATGCTGTATCATGTTTGAAATAACATAGCCAGGGTTTGACATTAACACCTGCCAACCCGCCAAATGCGGGTGGATTTCAGCGGTGGTGAGTAACGCAGTCACTCCTACTAGCCACTTTGTGTTGGTTGAATTTGATAATATATATATTTTTCAAATGTAGTCTTTTAAAAAGGCATCTGAAATAAACTAAGTGTAATGTAGTGTTGTCAAAAATAGCTATTTTTTCAATACATATCAATACTGAGATATCTAAAACAATTCCAATACTCTTTTTCCGCAGAATAAATGCACAATACCGGCTGCACTTTCTCACTCTCTCATCTCTCCGACAGCAAGTTGACACACAAACCTGCCTTCCTTCACAGATCAATATTGATGGTGTTACAGGGCTTGAATTTTGTAATATTGTGCATAATTTTACTCTTTCCCACAGATTTTGTGCTCATGCCCAAAGTACGCACACATAAAGCCCCCTCTCAATACTAAATTGAGTTCTTTTTTGCACAAACGGTCAAATACGCAGAAAATAATTTCAAAATGCCGGTCTTGGTGAGTATTCACATAAACATAGTCAGTTATGTTTTAAGTGAACATAAACAGTTGAAAAAGAAAACTCGTGTGTAACAGTATAATGGATCCGTGCGTCAGGTCTTAAAGTGACAGCAACCTAATATACCAAATTATGAGATAATATTAAAAATATCTATATGGCAGTTTTTCCCCATGGTATCGATGTCAAAATTGTGGCCAGTGAAAATACTGAGTGGCTAGTAACCTTGGAAAACCACAGTGGCTGGTGAGCAGAAAACTTAATGTAAAGCCCTGAATGTCACACCTACACTAAACCCAACTGGTAGTGTTAAAAACAAAAACAAATGTGAGCTAAAAACACAGTTGCTGAAGCAACCGTGCCATTTTAGCTTGATTCTACAAGTTTTTAAGCTCTTCTATTGTGACTCGTACCAAAGCGCTCTGCATCACAACTGCAATGCTGTGAGTAGTGGTGCTTCATCCATCACTATACTATTGACAATAGAGCTTTTTGCCGTGAAATTTTGCCGAAATGTTGATTCCCTGGCGGTCATTATGGTGATGAATTTTGCATGAGCAAGCAAATGTAAAAAGTTGAGTGATCTAATTTGTTTCTGTAGGACATATGCTCTACGGAGGGTCCGAGATGCGTTCAGGGAGAACCGGACAGTGGAAGATCCAAAAGTTGTGGAGGAGCTGTTGAATAGGGCCCGGGAGAGTTTGGCCATCATCCAAAGACAGGTACTAATGCACTGGTCCAAAAAATAGATTTTGTAATCTCCGGATTCTGCACAGTTTGTTGAGAAATAGGAAGAGGGAGGTAGTTGACAACCCAAAACAACATTTTGTACACACTTCCCTCTTTTTTTTCTTGCTGTGCAAGACCAGTTTTTGTTGTTCAGCCACCAATACATACAGTATATAAATTTAAAATAAAATTGTATTACATAAAATATAAATATTAAATGCTGAAAATAAATCAGTGGACATGTGGATGGACTACAGTTAAAACACCGCCCATTCATTTATTTCTGATTTAGAAAGTCTCTAGCTTTTTCATTTTTGTAGGAGCAACATCAGATGTACGGCCCATTTGCACAGTCTGATAAGCCGCAAGGGTGACTTTGGACATGTTCCTAGTAATTCACTCTAACAAATTCAGCTACACTTTTCATAGCAGGTGACCTCATATCTCATAGTGAGGAATGCAGAAAGGCCTATATGGATTATCATGCTGTTTAATTTAAAGTCTGTTCTCTTGTGTTAAAAGAACAGCCGCCTTCATCAAACTTCATTTTCGCTCTGCTGGCGTACCTAATGAAGGAGCAGTGGGCTTCATCTTGTCTTTCTGTTCCTGTATAATTCACTGTATCCTCCTGAGAGCTGGAGGAAGTCATCTTCAGATGCATATATGTATATAATAACACCTGCTTGGCTTCCACCTGTCCACTGGCATGTCCCACACACCACTAATGACCGCTGATGCCTCGCTGTCCTGCATTTTGTTCCCATAATTCCACTCCAATTCGGGCCAGATCCCTGGGGGACTTTGATTCTTATGATTTTGACATGTCTTCTAAATGTTTCCCCTTCCCATTGAGGCAGGCATGCCCGCCAAACCCGCCAAATGCGGGTGGATTTCAGCAGTAGCTTGTAACTCCTACTAGCCACTTTGGCGGTTTTAATTTTATTTATAACCTAAATATACATTTTTCTGTTGTAATCTTTTAAAAAGGCATCTGAAATAATAAACTAAGTGCAATGTAGTGTTCGATACATATCGATACTGAAATATCTGAAACACTTCCAGTACTCATTTTCCGCAGAATAGATACATGATACTAGCTGCGCTTTCTCACTCTCTAATCTCTTTCCGACAGCGAGTTGACACACAAACCCGCCTCCCCTCACTCACTTGTTTCATTTGCTCTTGATGAATATTGTTGATGTTACAGGGCTTGAATTTCGGCATAGGATTGCGCGTACTGCGCATAATTTTACTCATTCCCGCAAATTTTGTGCTCACACCCAAAGTACACGCACATAAAGCCACTTCTCATTACTAAATTGAGTAATTTTTCATTGCTTATAGTGCCTAAACAGTCAAAAACACACAAAATAATGTCAAAATGCCAGTTTTGGCGAGTATTCACATAAACACAGTCAGTTATGTTTTAACGCATGTGTAACAGTATAATGGATCCATGTGTCAGGTCAGCCTAATATACCTGCTGCCAAATTATGAGATAATAAAAATATCCATATGGCAGTTTTTACCCATGGTATCAATGTCAAAATTGTGGCCTGTGAAAATGCTGAGTGGGTAGTAACTTTGGAAAACCACTAGCCAAAGTGGCTGGTGAGCAAAAAAGTAAATATTTGTCAATATTTGTATCTGTAATAGTCTCAAAATGATTAGTATCTGTATTCGAGTAAAACCGAAAGTGGGTGTGGCTTTAACTACAAGTTCGTAAAATTACTTGAAGACCTTTTTGAATGTAATTCTCTTTAATTTGTGGTTATCATTTAAAAATGCCTTGTTATAATTAATAAAATAATTATTTTTTATTATAATTATAACAGTTATTTACGTATCTTCTAAATGTTTGGGTGACCTGAGTTCGAGTCCTGGCTTGGGGACCTTTCACGATCCCAAAATATCTTCTAATAAAAACAATAATAGATTAACATAATTTAAATATGCATATCAAATAGTCGAAAATTTGTATGATTTAGTATTTTAGTTGACATTACTCTTGCTAAGCTCTGATTTTTGAGAGCCACACAGAGACGGCAACATTTGACTTGTGTTTACACTCATTCACTTCACACACTCATTATTGCGTAGTGATTTTAGAGGTTTATGTATAATATTGTGCTATCCACTGGCTCACCTGTTATCCAGCGAACACGAGGAGAGAATGTGTCTTCATAATATTATTTTATTTTTTTTTTTGTTATATTATTCGGTAGAATTATTCGTTGTTTGTTTTGAAGCCATCATCCATTCCTTTCCGAATCGGTATTTGGCTCCAGGCACATCCCTACTCAAAACATATCTTTTTTTGAAATATGAAAAGGTACAGATATATGTAAAGAACTACACAAAAAAAATGGGTTGATGGAAGAATAGGAGGCACTGGGATAATTTGTTTCTTGTCTCGCACCAAAGACGTTGAGCTGTTCTTTGAAACTGAATCAAAGTACAGCCTCAGAGATCAGTCCATCATGCTGTCTGCATTAAGAGCTTCTGTCACCCTGACACTCTCAGCATGGGAATCAATGAAGTTAAACTTCCTGGGGAGTTAAAACAAGATCTTCAGTGAAAGTTATAGAGTGAGGCTCAGAAGAGCTGGTTTCACACTATTTCGAAATGCAAGTTACCTCGACTAAAGCCTGATACATACTTTACAAAGTGCTTTTAGCAACGCAAGCTTGATTTTAGGCTTTTCTGAATTTCTTCTGAAGAGAATCTCGCTGAGCAAGTTATTTAATGTTAGTTAAATTGTTGTTGACATAATACCGCTTCAGCGATTAAAAGGTAACTCTATCACCCCCTTGATTACTGAGGTTTGTTACTGCTATACTGTCGCAAGAACACAAATAAACAGAGTTTTGAGATTTAAATAAAACCCAAATAAAAGAGGTTTAAAGACGTAAAATTAGTAAGAACTGTTTGATTCTTCAGTATTTGTGCAGATCAAATAGGTGAATTTATGACTAGAGACTTGCTGATATTACATTTTAATTACCAATGCCATGTTGAAATCATATTATAACAATAGCAAAATATTAGATTTAAAATAGTAGTAAACAATGACAGTTAATAATTATAATTTTTGTTGTTGTACTTTTTATTTTTACTATTCTTGTTATTTGATGATATATTTATATAGATTTGTTCTTGAGTTTCCTGAGGGGTTAACACAAGATCTTCAATGAAAAATGAAAACCATAAAAACTATCTTTTTTTTATTTTTTTTGTCTCTTTGTCTTTTGAGCTTTCTAACTGTTAAACTGAGTAATTATTTAGTGTAAAACCGAACAGTGAAATTAATTAATTAAATGAAATGAGTTTGTTTCCCTTAAATAATAATGAAAGTTCATTGTACTTAATAGCAAAATGTTGTGTGAACTCAAAATTTGACTGCAGTAAGTTGAACTTAATATGATTGAGTTGCAGCAGATTTCTAATTCCCAGCATGCTTTGTGTCAGACTATATAAGGAAAATTTATGTTGAAATAAAGTGTTATTTTGTGTGTTTTTGCACAAGATTAACATGGGGAGACATAAGTTATTGACCAATCAGAGCAGAGGCTCTAGGAATTAGAGAGAATGAATCATTTATCAAACCGTGAGAAAAGAGCTGATGCTGCAATGTACATTATAAGAAAATTAAAGTGTTTGTTGACCTTTGATTCATGTAAACCTATTGTAGGAGACTCCAAAACAAAATCAGGAAGCTTTAAAATAACATAACGGGGGCACTTTAAATCAGAAAACTGCTAAATAAAGGCATTTCCACTAGTGGTCCCAGACTTTTCAACCTATGCACAACAAGACTGTCAGGGGTTCACAGTTGCATTTGCGTACTTGTGAGCGTC
Organism: Ctenopharyngodon idella; assembly: GCF_019924925.1. NCBI lineage: Eukaryota > Metazoa > Chordata > Actinopteri > Cypriniformes > Xenocyprididae > Ctenopharyngodon > Ctenopharyngodon idella. The sequence continues at coordinate 4,216,303 of NC_067242.1, read as the reverse complement.
TGTTGTAGTGTTTGTGGAGGTGTCTTCTGCATGTCTCCGCCACTGACACTATAAGCAGCGCAACAGTCATCCAGCGCTCTGTTGACTCAGACACATCACAGCATACGGGCTTCAGGCTGCTGTAGAAAGCCAGACCCACGGCTCTCTATGTGGTGCGCACATGCACATACATATAATGTCCCGTTGTGTGTCGTGACACCACCAGCATGCATCCCTCCCTCTGCACACACCCACACCGCAGACTGGCGTGGACTTATGTCTTGAGCTCTTCTGTAAGCGTGTTTGAGGAGAGGTGGATCCACTCCAATCAATGAGTCATTGTGCCAATCTTGCCCTGCTCAGATGCTCTTTTGTGACACTGACTGTTTTCTGTGCGTTCTCAATCCTTTGTTCTTTTTTTTTTTAGATGGCATACTTTCATGTTATGTGGTTTGTCTTATAGGATCAAAGGAACAAAACATGTTTCCATTGGATTTTTATGTAAATATCTCTTTATTAGAGGAAATTGGAAGACATTTTATAGTAAAGACGTGCTGTGCAGTATTAATGCCCCCTATCTGTAGACAGCAGGGCTGAGCTGTAAGGATTATTTTCTTCAGATTTCTATTGAACTTGCCAATGTTTTTACTGGCCCCAGCACAAAAGAGAATTTAAAGGGTTAATTCTCCCAAAAATAAAAATTCTGTCATCATTTACTCACCCTTGTCGTTCCAAACCCGTAAAACTTTTGTTCATCTTCGGAACACAAATGAAGATATTTTTAATAAAATCGGAGAGATTTCTGTTTCTCCATTGACAGTCTATGCAACTACCACTTTGATGCTTCAAAAAGTTCATAAAGAGATCGTAAGACTAATCCATATGAATTTTTAGTCCAAACTCGACATGTGAGAACCAGTGAGGTTCATTCTCGTGTTACACATTTGAGCTTCCGCGAGAGGTTTGTTCTTGTGCATCATGCAGGTTCGGTTGAGCTTCTGTTTGTTCGCTGATCAATGTTTATATTGTGAATAAAAGCCTAAATTCAATCTGTTCATCTTATAAAGTTATTGTGTCTTTTCAGAAAATTTGGACTAAACCGCTCAATTCATATGGATTAGTTTTATGATCTCTTTATGAACTTTTTGAAGCGTTAAAGTGGTAGTTGCGTAGGCTGTCAATGGAGAAACAGAAATCTCTCAGATTCCATTTAAAAATATCTTCATTTGTGTTCTGAAGATGATTTTGGGTGAACTAACCCTTTAAGTGTTTAAATGTTGTAATAGTATATTTACAATTATAACTTTAAAGTGTACTTTATTTTACTATTTTAGCATGTTTTTTCTTAATTAATTTTTATTATTAACAATACCATTCAAAAGTTTGGGGTCATTAGGTTTTTTTTTTTTTTTTTTTTTTTTTTTAATTCTTGTGCAAGAAATTAATACAAAGATGCATTAAATTGATCAAAAGTGACAGAAAATGTTAATGTTAAAGATTTCTGTTCTTTTGAACTTTCTATTCATCAAAGAATACTGAAAATGTATTACTATTTCCACAAAAAATATGAAGCAGCACAACTATTTTCAACATTGTTAATAATCAGAAATGTTTCTTGAGCATCAAATCAGCATATTAGAATGATTTCTGAAGGATCATGTGTACTGTATTTTTGATCAAATAAATTCAGCCGTGATGAGCAGAAGAGACTTCTTTCAAAAACAAACGACTCCAAACTTTTGATTTTAAAAGTGATTTTAAAAAATATTGTTTATTACATTTTTACCCATATAAATATTTTTTATTAAATGATAGATTGTATTCAAAATGAATATGTGCAATAATAGCTGTAAATTGTATTTATAATGAAATTTAAAGCTGTCTTGTAGCTTGTTAAACACTTGCTGTAAAATTCTGCTATAGAGGGTATGCACGTGACGTCACCGTCGACCGTCATGACTGCGGTTACGCCCACTGAGTGGCAAAAGACTGAGTGGCAGCATTGGTTTTCAGCGTGAATGCCGCGAAAAACACACAAAACACATCCAAAACAGGAAAGAGCTTTGCGACTGACTGTACAAATAGCTTTGACAAAAAATCTGAGGTATATTTTTACAGACTGCTGAAAGCTACAGAAAAAAGAAGCAAATAGGTCGCTGCAATTCACAGAAACAGCTGGACTCCAGACAAAGAAACATGTTTTGTAGTTATCTTTTTGTGTCAAAATGTTGGATTTTAGGGTAAAATCATACCCTATATATTGTATTGTAATATATTGTGTTGACAACTCATCAATTAAATATTTACCATCTTATATTCTGCATAATTGGGTGTTTTTAAATAAACACTGACAAAAGCTATACAAGTTTTAGGGCTGGACAATATGATGAAATATATAACATTGATATAAGTGATCACTCCGATTTAGACCTGCTTATATTGTATTTATATAAAGCATTCACAGGCCGATTTGCTTTATGTATTTCCCCGGCGTCGAAATCAGGCACATTTAATGTCAGGAAACACGATTCCTGGCTGCATGCCAATATCCATGGATTAGGTTTCTTTGACATGTCGAAAGGAACACTTTCGAGCCCAACTTTTAGTGTAATTGTTTGTTTTACTTGCGTTTTCGCAGTTTCCTCTATTAAATCCAGTCATCCAGCAGGGTCTTTTGCCACTCAGTCCAGCTGAGGGAGCGTGTTCCGGCGGGAAAGTGACGTCTATGCATACCCTCTATACAGGGCAAAGCGTTACTGATTATTACTGATCATTTTTAAGTAGCTCATTTTATGTAACCACATGTTTACATTTGCATTGCATTGGGCATGTACGCAAAAATGTAATGTTTAAAAAAATTGTATCCCATTCGATTCATGGGAGCAGGAAAATCTGTTTGAAAATGGTCCAGATGCCCCTCTCACCAGGAACCCTCTGCCCTACCAGTGTTTCTACAAATAGAGTTTAATGAGTCATAATGCATTTGACATCACTCTATGTCTTGGATATTTTCCTCTGAACCTGAAAATCCATTTTTTTGCTCAATCTGATTGATTGTTTGCATTTTATAAGCAGCACTTTCCACTGTCCAAAAACAACCAATTACCAGTAGAACTAAATTAATTCTTCATTGTATTCCTGGGACAGAGATTGAAGACGTTTATTCCGTCTCGGATTAGCTAAAGCGGGTGTCTTTCATGGCTGCGTTGGTGTTTTTCAGGGCTAAATGGTGGATATCTTGTAATGGTGTATTGTTGGCAATAACTCAGCCTGTTGAATGTTGAGCAGAGCCGGGCCTCTCTCTGTGTGTGAGACGCCTGACCAGATTAATTCAGGGCTTTCCCGCCTTAACCTCCCCTCGACCTTCAGGTGACTGTGAAATAAAGGCTATATATTTACCTGGACCAAAATGAGTCTGACTTTATAGTGGTGTGTGTACATTAGCCAATCAGAGCTCACTCTGTGCTGCTCACATACTCTATAGCCAATCAGAGGTGAGGTCATTTACATAGAGAAATGCTATGAAGTTCTAAACAGCCATTTAAGAAGTATGTTCTGTATAGTATGAGTGTGTGCAGTATGGATGTAATTCAGATTTACTACATTCCCCATGTTGTCATTATCATATGACATACCAGCGTCAGTTGTGTTGCTTCACTGCCATTGACAAATACTCTCCATTGGCCATGAGATAGTAAAGTGTCCATAGTGTCCATCGTATGTGCACTTTAGAAGTAGTAGGTCATCCTGATGCTTTTCTTACTTTCCCTACTATGCTGTGGGGAAGTATGTGATTTCGTATGTAGTTGTGGTGCTCATGTGGGAGGTGCATGTTTGAATTTGGCTTGCAACATTTTCAGATTGACACCTAACACCCACCCCCCACAACTGTTTTGTCCTCTCTCTACCACATATTTTCAATTATATTAAAACAAATTGAAATAAATTAAAATATGATAATGCAGTCCATATTAGTATGCAAGACAAGCTTTTCTATACAGTGTAAAATAATCAACACAATAGTGTCATGATTTCATTTTTTATCAGTGCACCACAGCTGTGAGAAATCTGTCCTGATGAGACACAAAAAATGTGACTGCTAAATTCTCTTGAGAGCCAGTGTCAACACAGTCAAGCTGTTGCTTTCTGCTCATTAATGCTTTTGACATGACATAATTTATGTTTGTCTCCATTTTGAACATGATGGTGAGCAGACCTGAATGATTTAGAGATTAGTTCCAGACTGGATCGAGAAGTGAATGGAAAGTAAACCAGATGAGTGAACTAAGATACATGAATTAATGGCCAAGCATTTTGTTGTGACAATCAGAATGTGATTTTATTCAAAAGTGCAGTTGGAAACTTGGCCTAGTGGTTCAGCTCAAAGTATACTTCAGTTTTTATGTGTACGCTTAATGTGAACACCCAGCCTTTCAAAATATATTGCATTTGATAGATATGTAACCCCTCTGTTTCTACTTGCCCCGCTCCAAGCGGGATTCGAACCAGCATTTCCGGCATGGGAGACGGGTCTCTAGCATCAGTTGCCAGTGCACCTCTTGAGGCCAAGGGAGTGAGGTTTACCTGCACAGCACTTACTAGCTGGCCTTCATTACACTTACTCCCTAAAACGCACTCCTATCTGGGTCACGGCACCAATGTAACCCTTCCAGTTCTACTCACCCTGCTCCGTGCGGGATTTAAACCGGCATTTCCGTCATGAAGATCGGGTCTCTAGCATCAGTTGCCAGTGCACCTCTTGAGGCCAGGGGAGTGAGGTTTACCTGCACAGCACTTACTAGCTGGCCTTCATTACACTTCCCCCCTAAACCTCATTCCTATCTGGGTCATGGCACCAATGTAACCCTTCCGGTTCTACTTGCCCCACTCCGAATGGGATTCGAGCTGGCATTTCCGGCATGGGAGGTGGGTCTCTAGCATCAGTTGCCAGTGCACCTCTTGAGGCCAAGGGAGTGAGGTTTACCTGCACAGCACTTACTAGCTGGCCTCCATTACACTTACTCTCTAAAACGCACTCCTATCTGGGTCACGGCACCAATGTAACCCTTCCAGTTCTACTCACCCTGCTCCGTGCGGGATTCAAACTGGTGTTTCCAGCACGGGAGGCGGGTCTCTAGCATCAGTTGCCAGTGCACCTCTTGAGGCCAGGGGAGTGAGGTTTACCTGCACAGCACTTACTAGCTGGCCTCTATTACACTTACCCCCAAACCTCATTGCTATCTGGGTCATGGCACCAATGTAACCCTTCCGGTTCTACTTGCCCCGCTCCGAATGGGATTCGAGCTGGCAGTTCCGGCATGGGAGGTGGGTCTCTAGCATCAGTTGCCAGTGCACCTCTTGAGGCCAGGGGAGTGAGGTTTACCTGCACAGCTCTTACTAGCTGACCTCCATTACACATTACACTCACCCCTTAAACCTCACTCCCATCCGGGTCATGGCACCAATAGAACCAAGCAGGATTCTAACCAGCATTTCCGGCATGGGAGGCAGGCATGCTAACAAGGATGCTAAAGACCTCCGTTAGATGTGCGCGAACACAGGCGCTCAACACAAGAGCTACAAAGTTTCATCTTTGTCCAGTGTCTGTGCTATTTCCCTCCAGTGATATGACTTAGTGTGATTATCAAATAGTGAAGGTTGCAATTTAATTGAATATATGCGCTGCATGTTTTAGTGAAATATTTTTGTATATTTTTTACATATTTACTTTTTATATATATTTATTTTAATAGCTGTATTAATATTTAATCACAAAATCTTGGCCAAATTATGCAGCTCTACAAACAGGCACAGAAAACCTGGAATTTTAATTTATTTATTTACTTTTTAATCAGAAGACCGCAATTAGATGTTTTTCTCCAAATTGTGCAGCCCTAATGTCCATGATCACGTCCAAATGTAATTTGAATGATTAATGAAAACATGTGTTGGTCCCTGTATTCATCTGCACTTATTTTGTATTTATTGTGATTGTTAATGCTTCAGTTTATTTTTATGTTATGTTTATTTTCCCTTCAGATCAGTTCTTACTTAAAGTTCAGACAGAAGTATTCTGTGTGAATGACTTGCTTTCTGTGGGAATAACTCCCATGTTTTCACCCCCAGAGGGCGATACGTCCATGTTTAGATGTTTCGCAACAATTGCAATACCATTTTATCTTTCTCTGATGACTTTGAGTTGCAGCAAACGTGTTTTCCTCCCTATGGGATTGTGCATTTTTTTTCTGTCACCGTCTGAACCTCCCTCTCAATGCACACATTCACATTTACAATACAAACACACACCTTCAAAGCTACTTCATCTTTGATCCAGATCACATTTGAATCTCAAATGTGAACAGTCCTTTTAGTGAGCTATCACACTTGTGTTTGTGTGTGTGTAAGCATATCTGTATGGGTGAGTGCCAAAGCAAGCCTGTCACAGCGCATCTGATGCCTCGGATGAGGATATTGACCGTCTACGGCCATGACTTCCATCCACTTGTGTTTGAAATACAGTATTGATGTGATTTACCTCTTCAATGCTCTCGTCCAGATTATCCCCTGCTGAACAATCAATTTTCACTAACTACTACTGAAGGTACTCGGTGTCAAAACCTTTCTGCTCCTCTCTTGCTACAGAGATGGAATCTGACTGCTAATGTGACTTATGGTCCACAAGATCTTTATACTTGCTGAACAGCCAGCGATAAATGTGTGCCCAGAGGACCAGCATATTTTTTTTCATTGCATCACAATTTTGTTGTGTCGAAAATAGTATTGGGTGATGTAGTATAGCTGAAAAATCTCTATTTTTTAACCTTTTGGCTTAATTCTATGTTTATATATACAATATATGAATATAAATGTGAAGATGAAGATTGAGATGGTTGGATGAAGCGATGGATGGATGGAGGATGGATGGATGGATGGATGGATGGAACAGTAGAATGATGGATAGATATGATATACTGTAGATAGATATGATGGATGGATGGATTGATGAATGGAAGGATGGATGGAAGGATGGAAGGATGGATGGATGGATGGATGGAATGATAGACGGATACATGGATGGAATGATAGACGGATACATGGATGGAATGATGGATGGGTGGATGGATGGAACAGAATGATGGATGGATAGATAGACAGATAAATGGATGGAATTATAGATGGATGGAACAATGGATGGAACGATGATAGATAGCTATATACAATGGAATGATGGATGGATGGATGGAACTATGGATGGATGGATGGTAGATGGATGAATGGATGGAATGATGATAGATATATACAATGGAACTATCGATGGATGGATGATGGATGGATGGAACAATTGATGGAACGATGGATGGATGATAGATGGATGGAAGGAATGATGGATGGATGGATGGATGGATGGAATGATTGATAGACGGATGGATGGATGGATGGATGGATGGAATGATTGATGGATGGATTAGATGGATGGATGGATGGATGGATGCCAGCTACATTCAAAGTGCATTAATGCAACAAACTATACAAAAAATAAATTATGCCTGTCAATCCATTAAAAAAATGTAATTAATTAATTGCTATATACAATAATTTTAATTAATCAAATTAATCTCATACATCAATTTTATCTGATAAAAGCCCCAATATCAATATAACAATTAATAAGTCTTTACAGACAAGAAGACATTTTCATTTTTTTCCACACAATTTTTTCACACACATTCTCCACATTTCCTCCTCTGTTTTACCACAACATAAACTTAAGTCCTCATGGCAGCTTTTCAAATTGCATAACATCTCTGCCCAAGATAAAAGAGAGATATTTACCGGTTATGTTGGGTAGACGCCATATCCCGAAAATAGCTTCTTAATCCAGCAACAAATGCTGTGTTTATCGCAGATCACAACAGTAATATTTACAGCTGTGATATGTTTACTTCGCTCTCAGTTATACTGTTAAACTACATTAGTCTGACAGACATGAAGCTGTATGACTTGGCTTTTATGGAACACAAAAGGAGAAATTCTGAAGTTTATCCTGCCTCTCCTTTACATGGATGGGGACGGGAATATTCAAGATTCACAACAGATATGGGTTTTGAATGAGAAATGAGGAGTAAATGATGACTGAATTTTAATTTTTAGGTACCCTGTTCATTTATATTCCTCCTACTCCTCTGTTTCATGCTGGTGAACAACACAAAGCATGAATGCCATTTCTCATAGTCCACCTAGTCAATCAGTAGTGGCTAAACTCCCCTGCAATCGATTCTGTTATTCGAATTTCTCTTTGGTTTTCAACGGGCGGCTCAGATTGAGTTTGCTGAGCACTTCCTCTGGTGTTTCGTTATAATGCAGTCAAACACCTGTGGCAGTATTGCCTGTAAAGTGGCCAATAAAAGCAGAATGTTTCATAAAAAAAAAAAAAAAAACAATGTTGTGCAGAGAGCTGAGCAAGCAGAAGGAATGAATACATTCCCCTTGAGGCAACTGCTCACCTCTTAATACAATGCATTTCTCTCTACACATCCCTGTGTTTATCTAACCTCTGCTTCAGTGCCCGAAAGGAAAAATGAAAAGACTGTGGCAGGGGAATGAATGCAGTGTTTGTCTTTCTCAGCCTCTTTTGCTCTTTTTGCCCTCATTGTTATTTATTTATTTATTTATTTATTTTTTATGTATTTTTTTTCCCCCAAGTTTCCACCCCCCATTTCTTTTGGATTAAGCAGAGATATTGGAGTCCCATGTGACTTTGCTCAGGTGGCAGTGAGCTGTCCGTGGTGCTGAATTGAATTGGCTCTATCCATGGTGCTGAATCTCCTGTTTGATCACTATAGAACAGAGAGCATGTTGTGTGTGTGTTCTTCTGCCTCGTATGGTTTATTAATTATGTTCTCCTTGTATGTGTCATTCTTCAGTTATGGGAACTTTTCTATACCTACAATGTTTTCACGGTATAGTTTAGCCCAAAATTAAAAAATCTGTCATCATTTTCTCACTCTCATGTTGTTCCAAACTGTTCATGGTTGACTTACTTTTTTCTGTGGAACACTTTGAGTATTTTAAAGATGCATATTTACACTACTGTTCAAAAGTTGAGGGTCACTGAGATATATATTGCCACTGTCAGGCGGAAACCTTGAATCTCCATATTTCGTCTTTTTTTTTTTTTTTTTTTTTTCGTAAATCACTACTATTGGTCATCCTTTACGTCTGTGAGTTTCGCAAATATTTAACCATTGTGACTAAACCTTGTAACTCCATTGGATCCTCAAACTGTCAAACCTCATAACTCCGCCCTGCCTCTATCATGAATGAAGTGCTGCACACATATTGGACCTCTCTGCTGAAACACTAAGGGCCCTATTTTAATGATCTAAGCTCATGGTCTGAAGCACATGGCGCAGGTGCATTTAGGGCATGTTCGAATCCACTTTTGCTAGTTTAACGATGGAAAAAATGGTTGGCACGACAGGCGCATGGTTGTACCTAGTCTCTTACTGAGTCATGGGTGTGGTTTGGGCTTAATGTGCAATAAACCAATCAGACTCTGGCGGATTGCTATTTAAATGGCAGAATATCGACACCCTCAACCTGACGAATCAGTTTAAATACATTTTTAATAATATTTTTAATAAAGTTTGTGTGCTGCTCTGTGTGTGTAACAAGCAGAGTGTAGACGCGTTGTGTTACTAACGCATCCTTTAAATAACAAAAAATACTGCGGCATTTACTTTAGACCAGGTTTTTGTTGGTCAATGGCGCAGTCATTTTCAGTTGCCTCAAAATAGCAACACGCCAACAATGCACCTGAACACACCTTGTTTTCAGACTAGCACGCCCATAGGCGAACAGACGGGTGCGAGTGTATTTGCTATTTAAACAACGTGGGCACTGGATGTGAAAATGATAACTGCATCGGGGTGAAACTAGCAAAAACACTTGCATCGTGCCTGGCGTTGCATTGCGACGGGTGTATGATGGGGCCCAAAAGGCTAATATTTTATGTATTTCAGGAGCACAGAAGAGCGTCTTAGTCTAGCGTTTGTTGTCAAGTCATAGCCAATTGTCTTAAATAGCCTGTGCATAGCACTTCATCTTTTATAACATGAGATTTGGCCAAATGACAGAAACAACTGAGTGCCCACATAGCAGTAAACTTTATAACCTGTAAGTTGATGCACTTACAGCCTCAGATGCGGCAGTTCTAATACTGATTTCTGACTTGTGATGCAGCCTGAATCATAATCACACCATGTTCATTCGTTGGCTAAAGCAGAACAGGCCCCCTGACTGAGCCTGGTTTCTCCCAAGATTTTTTTGCATTTCTGCATTTCTGTCACTGATGGAGTTTGTGTTCTTGCCACTGTTGCCTCTGGCTTGCTTAGTTAGGGACACTTAATATTCAACAATCGATGACATCATTTTTTTCTCCAGAACTGCTTTATAGATGAAATGAACTAATTTAATAATTGATCATCTTTTCAACAGAATGAATCAACACTGAACTGACTTCAGCTGAACAATGACACAATTTCCTTTAGAGCTGCTGTACAGTTGAAATCACTAGCTGGGTTTCCATTAAAGATTTGCACAAAACCTTTGCGATATTTTCTAAGTGTCGATTAAAAACTATTGCGAAACTACGGTGTTTCCATTAACCAATGTTATGTGACGAAAACTTTTTTTTTTTTTTTAACCTCTAATGATAAGCCATTCCAAAAATCATGACAACGGACGTTAGTAGGTTTAAGTATATTACAGCCACTGCACTAGCCATTATTTTTAACGGAAGGAGACGTAGGTGTGTTATCCAAGCATTAATGGCAAGGAAAGACACTTATACTTGGGAGTGGCCACATATGAGGTGTTTTTGGGTGTTTCTCCCTCATATCTGTTTCGAGATCTTGATAAATTGTGGCATTCCTTTATTGTTTAGAATCCAGTATTCCCGTAATTCTTTAATGAGTTTAATAAAGAACTCATCTTCTGTACAAATATACGCCAGGTGACTTGTAAATGCGAAAAAACTGATTCCATTGCAGTTTTGCAAAATATTCTATTTTCAAATTGCCTGAAAAACCACCTCATGCGAGCGTAAAAATTTTTTTTGCGATATAAGGGAGTTTTTGCGAAATTAACGTGTTTCCATTGTAGGGCTGCAACAAACGATTATTTTGGTAATCGATTAATCAACCGATTATTGGAACGATTAATCGACTAATCGTTGATTATTATACTGGTTAATCAGTATGCTTTGTTGGATTATTCCACTAGCAATTAGTTAAAATACTGAGCTATACTTTAACTAATAATTAAAACAAGGAAATCACTTCAGCTTTTGAAAGTGTATTTTTAATGAATTTGTTCAAAAATACTGTTAAAATGACGTACTGTGTTATTATGTCTGGGAACTGTAATAACTTTTTAAGAGTAAAAATATGACTATGTAATATTGTGCAAAAATTTCTGAAAAATGCTCCTCTCTAGATTTCTTCTTTTTTTTCTTTTTACTAACTATCAAGTTTATGGTCACTGAATGGCTTTCCTGAGGTAAATGTAACATTTTGTGACACATTTGTTTGCAAGCTGTTTTATTGCGGTTGAAACTCTGATTAAGTGATTACATTAGAGCTGGATTCATTTCAGTAAATTGTACTGTATCTTTCAACATACTTTTTAATATTCATTCATGTTTATTTCGTGCTGTAATAGCAGAAAAGAGGAAGAGATAATAGGTTTACATGCCGCTTGACCGGAGGCGCTACAGCGATATTAAAGAGCGCCAAAACCACATGTATTGTTTGAATCCTGTAGTAAAAGTGACAGAATTTAAAAGTTAAGACTTTGTTTTACATCAAAAGTAACCTGATCTGTCTTATCTGTCGGCGCGCTGTCTGTGTCCTCTATGCTCTGCGATGTATCTTTCACTGCGTGAGAAAATGGACGTGTGGCGAACAGTGAGTTTGAATGAGAGTTGGTGGCCCTGCATGACAGCATTTTTTGTAGTTAGGCTAAACGTTATGTTTTATGCTATGTTAATCTCCAACATTTTATGGGTTTGACTTCGTTTGCACTATGCACTCCAAAGTCGTCTTCTATTGGATTGGAGCCGGGAGGGCTGCATTACAGCATTGCGCTACAGCCCCCTACTGGTCAAACCGCGTTATTGCAGGCCCTTCAAATAAATCATATGAGATCAAAAGACTATTCGACTATTCAATTTTTTATTGTCGACGTTGTCGATAATGTCGACTAATAGTTTCAGCCCTATTCCATTGAGTGTATTTTCAATTTGAAGGGTAATGGAGATGCAGCTATTGAATCATTATTTTCCTGTTATCACTGTAAAGCTGCTTTGAAACAATCTGTATTGTATGAAGCTCTATAGAAATGAAGGTGTCTTGACTAAAAATGTGTATGTCCGGCATTCGCTGGTCAAAAACCTAGTAACTCCATTTGAGCTTGATTTTGGTAAAATGTTAAGACACATGCAACCATGCCTGACCATAAATAAAGCCACAATATCAAATCTGATAATGCAAAGTATTTACTATGTCTGCCTCAAGAACAAATGGTGCAAAGAGTTACTAAGGCCCATGTGTGAACTTTATCCCCCAAATCAAGAAAGACTTCACACACGGCTGGTGCAATGATCCCACCCAGGTCATTGTCCATAAGCAAAGATGGCAGCATGCAGAGCAACTGCCATTGAGGTGAATGGAAATGCTAACAAAGAGTTTTCTATAGGTATTGTAGATATTACAGATTGTCTATAGGTCTTAAAGTTAGACTTCGTGTTCTGTTGAAAATGTCTCTGCTTTTCTCATTTCTTCTCCTTTCTTCCATACAGTACCTTCCATCTATCTCAGTCTCTCTTTACCAGCCCGAGTGTGCAAGTGAAAATTGCTAGACATAAAACATGCTAAACAATTTTAATGAATTTCCAAGGGCTTTCAGTTTGATTCAGGAGTGTTTGTTCCTTTTCCCGGAAATATGCTTTCCTGCAGAGCGTAGCTCCAGTAGTGATCTAACAAACCTGCCTGTAATTTTCAAGTGAACTCCCAGGACCTTCAGCATTGTGTTTCATTAGAGCCGTAGCTAAACTCTGCTGGATATTACATTTACAGAAGCTGGGTTGAGCTACCTGGCCTTAATTTGATACAATCTATAAATAGAGGTTTAGACCTGAAAAAAATCGAGAAATAAAAAACAATAACACCTTCACAATTGTTTTGCGCAACACTGATAAAAGGTTGATAGCTTGAATAGTAGTTTAAAGAGGACCTGTTATGCCCTTTTTCAGTCTTGATTTTGTTTTTGGGCTCTACTGGAATAGGTTTTCATGCTTGAATGTTTAAAAACACATTATTTTTCACATATTCTCCATTGTTGCAGCTCCTCTCTTCCCAGTCTGTCTTTAGTTCCTGTCTCTATGAAGCCCCTCCTTCTGAAAAGCACAATGTGCTCTGATTGGTCAGCTGGTCCAGTGTGTTGTGATTTGTCAACTGTTTCGAGTGTGTTTGGGAAATGTCCCGCCCCTTACCATAACCACAAGTTTCAACAAACTACTAACTAACTCAACCAGGCCCCACCCCTTTATTTTGCATATGCCTTGGGAGGGACTTATTTAAATGAGTAATATTGTGACGTGTTCGTTCCCGGAAAAGAAACTCAAGACTACAATGGAGGCGTTTCAGGGAGTTCAGAAACAGTGACACTGATATAGAGAATAACTCCCACTGGAGGGACTTTGTGCTTTGGAACTTTGCAGAGCTTATTCATGCTCAAACAGCAACATTACACAGTAAAGAAAGATGAACACGCATGAAAAAGCATAATAGGTCTTCTTTAACCTCTTTCTATTACAAATAACTTTCATAACCACTCAAAGACCACTGCAGAGGCACTTTGAGGACGGCAAGCAAACCCTCAAATCCTTTGGGCTTGATGGTGGCGCACCGACAGATGGGACTGATCCTGATTTTGCGCTTTAGCAGCGACTGCACAGCCACCCTCTGTTTCATATTCATCACAGTTTTTCCCTATTCTAATGTTTTTTTTTTTACCTCTGACTTGCCGTGCCACCCCCTGGGCTCTCCCGCTCAGCACTTTTTCACACCGTCACCAGCATATTGATTTTGTCTATCTATTCATATCCCTCCCTGAAGAAACAGTCAGCTATTCAGAGGACATTGTCTCGCATTTCTATTGTTGTTGATTTTAATCATAAACGGAAGAAACCACAACAAGATCTACACTGTAAATATGTTGCCCGAGTTTTCCCATTAAAAATATCTAAACGTCCTTAAAGGTGAATTTATTTAAAGAAAAAATGTGTAAGATATATTAAGGCTTGTTTTTCAGACAGTCTTAAATTAATTTGTTTCTCCTTTTAGCCTTATATTTTTTAGTTTTTTTTTTTTCTTCTTATCAGCACTGAAAAAAAATGCGTAGAAACAATTTTCACCCAGAAATTACTAGTAAATTTCACAATTAATTACAAAGAAATGGCAAGTAAATTTTGAAGTAGAAAGACTGAAATAGTATTTTCTTGTAAAATGTACTTCAGTGATCTTTGTCTTAGTTACAACTTCAAAAAAAATCTTTTTTACGGTGAGGTTTACTATAGTTAACTAAAACTAAAACCATTAAAAAAAAAAAAAAAATTACTTGAAATAAAATAAACGTTAATTGAAATAAATTAAAATATCAAAAACTTAAACAAGGCAACATTTCTCGTTTTTATGTAATTTAACCTGATGTACTAAAAATAACCAAAACTAAAACTATATAGACGTATTTAAAAAAACTGATTGAAAATATTAATAAAAAACTATAATAGGATCTCAGTGATACTAAAATAACACTGTTTCCTTATTTCAAGCATAAATCAGAAAACAAAATGTATGCGTATAACAAAAATAATAAAGAAAAATAAACTTAATTCAAAATATATTCTCTAAAAAATTACAAATTTTGTAAATAAAATAGATGAAATTGATTTAATGAAATAGTAAGATGGAAAACAAAACAAAAAAGTCTTCATTTGTCCCACAGTCTGCATTTGACACTGCTTTTGCACACCTAAAGCACATGCGTTGATGAATTGCATTGGTTATTCCAGCTGTGTTAAGGGCAGCTGCGGTGTAATAACTTCATGATAACTTTGTTACTGGACTAATAACTCAATTTTCCCAGGAGAGTGTGGCACGCTTGACGGATGTGTGACTCTGTAATGAATGCTGTGGAAACAGGAGTAGCGGCTGTGAAGATCTGCTCTGGTATTTCTGAGAAAAGCTCATTTTATACTATTATTGTCATTGCGGTGAAATTGTATTGTTATTGTTATTACCTGAGCAAAATTAAATCGCTAAGCACCAAACTCAGGGAAGATTTTTTAGAAAAACATTAATCAGAAGGTCCACCCCTAAATCTAACTGTCAATGGGGCCTAAGCAGAATATATGAAAACACACATTTTACGAATTCATATGAAATATGAATTCGCCAAACCGTGAAACTGTAAGGAACTGCCATGAGATTGTGTTGAAGTTGCTGTTTGAGTGAATACCCATATAGTATATTTTATGTGGGGTGTGATCAGAGACCCAGGACTGTATTTAAATCCACCTTTAACACCATAAATGTGAGTGAATGTCCCCTCTCACCCTGTCCACAGGAATACTAATGAACCATGCCGAGCGTTCAGGAAATGATCCTCCATAAAAATCATCCTGATGAAGGTTGGATAAAATGGCAATTTTAGATTAATGACTTAATAGTTCTTAAAGTCCCAAAAGCCACTCTCAGTTTTTCCATTATTCTTTTGTTTAAAGGTGATGTGTGTAATTTTTGATGTTAAAATACTTTCTCCTGTCCCAACTTAAAGGAGACAGGGATAGCTGCAGGCCGTAATTGACTTGCCAAAAGAAACTAACATCTAACCCTAGCCCACCTTAACAGGCAGCTTTCGCGACCAATTGTAAAGACATTTCGGCACGCCAATTACTCTGACCTGCACATACCCATTTCCAAAGTCGGCATGAAACGCTAGTCTTTTCTTCCCTATTGTGCCATATATCTGAGTGAAACGGCTTCTGGAACAAGAACAGATATAGGGCGGGACTTGATTTTGTCCATGTGGAATTGATTGGATAATTGTAGTTTGCTATTGATGGATCTCATGTGAGTGACAGGTTGCCCCGCCCTCGTCATCAGAGAGTAGAAGAGATGTCGCTGCAAGAGGGAGGGGAAGTTATTTTAATTAAAGTTTATGAGGGCACATAAATTTAAAAAATAATAATGTTGATTTTGATTTCATGGTGACTTTAACATGCAGAGACGACTATATGTACACCATGTGTATGTTCACACACGGCGTGGCAGTCGAAATCACGGTACTCAATTATAAAATCACAAAGGTTGCAATTTTATTAAATACATGCACTGCATGTTCCAAAGTGAAGGGTGACGCTGTGTTCTTTTAGACTCAAGCAGCTCATGATCTGATGTTTTCAGTGTATTGGAGCGGCTCGACACCAAAGACGCTTTAATATATTATGGGACAGTTTTTACTAAATGGGGCAAATTAGCTTGAGAGACGCAGTCAAATCATTTACATAATTACCAACACAATCTACCAAGAGCAGTGCAAATTAGCGTTGGGTCGCAAATAAGCAGAGCTTATGCTCATCAGGTGCGGGTCGACACAGGCGCAACTTGTTACATGTAATATACGGATAATGTCTTCCTCTTGCATTCCAAAGAAATTAATGCAAGTTGAAAATATTTTCTCCCTTCTACCACACGCTCTCTGTTCTCTGCGGTGACTCCTCCTAGCAGCAACAATTGCAGCCATGTCGCAAAATGGGTTAAGGCATTCTTTTTTAATGGCACAAATACCAGTAAATTGACTAGCGCAAACATTAGTAAATCGCGTTGCATGATTCATTTAAATACTCTCCCCATAAATTTTGCGTCTGAAAGGGAAACTCCTACAAATGCATATGCAATAAGGTCGGCCGCAAAAACAACTCAGTCCACGCTTTTTCAGTGCTAATTTTGCACTGCGTGTCTTTTAGTAGTTTTTTGCACTGGTGCAAAAGCTGTTAGTATATCTGGCCCTGTGTGTTTTATTAGACAGGTGAGCAACTGTTTGGATACATTCATCAACAAAAAACTAATCGTTATAGAGCTCAACACAGCAAGTCTTATTGTTTAAATCTCCTTTTCTTGATTTACCACGAGTACCATGTTTTACCATGCCTAATATCAATCTAGCTTACTGCAGTGTGCAACAAGTGTCTCTTAACTTAAGTAGCTTTACTAAGAATTAATCTATATGTGTACAGTAAGACTATGCAGTGTTATTTTACACTTTATTATTCAATTTTTTTTTTTTTTTTTTTTTTTTGTAGACTATTACTTATCTGAATACCACTGTTAGTACATCTTAAAAAAACTTAAAGGGGACCTATAATACCCCTTTTACAAGATGTAATATAAGTCTTTGGTGTCCCCAGAATGTGTCTGTGAAGTTTCAGCTTAAAATACCCAACAGATCATTTATTATAGCTTGTCAAATTTGCCCCTATTTGGGTGTGAGCAGAAATATGCCATTTTTTGTGTGTCCCTTTAAATGCAAATGAGCTGCTCATCCCGGCCCCCTTTCCAGAAAAGGGCGGAGCTTTAACGGCTCTCACTTCGGTTGCTCAACAACAGCAAATCTGGAGCCCAACATGGCCTCGCCTCCTTTGTTGCATGTTCTCGGGGGCAGGGTTTATATAAATTTTTGGGTTTGTGATGTCACCAACCTGGGAAGAAGCTCATTGTAGTCCCTACCAGCCGTTTGTTGTAGTCCTTGATTTCTGTAAAAGAACATATCTCCATTTGCATTGAACTTGAGCGTTGTAACTTTGCAGATGTTGTTTATGCTCAAACAGCAACATTACACACTAACTAAAGTTAAAAAAGTGAAATCATAATCAAGGACCCCTTTAAAACACTGTTAATTTAATTTGTATTTTCGTTCTGTTGTATTTATTTGTCCGTTTTGATTGTTTACTTGTCTAATGTATTTATTTTGAGAACCTTTTTCTTACATTAGTATTAGTTTTTGCTGAAGTATTGAAAGTTGTGAAATTTCATTGATATTTAAAATGACATGATTTCAAAATTGACCAAGAATAATCATGATTATGATTTTTGCCATAATCGAGCAGCTCTACCAACTATCATCCCAAACTTGTAATAAGAAGCGCTAATAAACTGGCTGTTGTCAATAAAAGAAAAATCTTTAAGGGTATTATGCAATCCTCTGTCAAAATAAAGGCTTTATGGTGTAATATTTGAAAATTAAAACAGCCATGAATATTAGGTTTGTAATTTTACAGTTGTAATGTAGAATGAAATTATTATTATATTATTTTTCTTAAATACTCATTTTTTATTTTACAGTAAAATATTACAACAGTAACATTTCTTATTTTGTTTATTTCTTAGTAAAATTGCATATCCAAAATAGCAAAGTATTACCATGATTTAATGTCCTAAAAACTAGGTCATTTTTTTAAGCAAAAGTATAAGACTGTTTGGGAAGAAACTTCTTAGCAGTCCATCTCCGTTTGGGTTTTTTTCACAACACTCTAAAGTTTAGTCAATCCTCCAGAGCTTTGCAATGACGAGTTGATTTGTGTTTGTTGTTTATTCTCAGTGAGGGGGATTGTGGGGAAGCAGAATGCTGTTTTCCCCTTTTCACTTGTGTTTTTGTTTCCTAGCACGAGTCTGGATTGCATGTTTGACTCTGAGGGATTCGTGCCAGTCATGGCTCACACTGTCCCGCGCAGCAGGTGTTCTCCTGACCTTTCATACATCTCTCCTCCCTCCTCCTTTAATCCTGCCCAAAACCCCTACTGATGTGCACAGATCCATTCAATTTTCTGCTTTGCTTCCCTGTTAGCAGCACAGATTCATTGATGCATCATCTGCATATTAGAAATCTGAAGATTGCCGTTCACGCATTCTGTCATTGCGATTAAACGTGTCCCAGACAAAAGATGACGAATTAAATCCCGCTAATGCTTCAGAGCCTTGAGTGCTGGCTGCTGTCAACACAGAAACGCTTTGAGATGGAGTGTAATGCTGAATTATTGGATTGTCTTGTTGTTTGTGTTGTTAGCGTAAGGGGGGTGTCATCAGTGGCGGTGTCGTGCTGAATGGCTATGAGGATTGGCTGTAATGGAGGGCGTTTTGCAGTGATTTACAGAGACTGTCAGACAGACAGTAATGGACTGTTCGATCAGCCTGTTTATTTGAGAGAGCGGTACAATTCTCTTGACCATGTCAATAGACGTGTTTCCACTCTCCGGCCAAAAGCAAGAGTGTTAGTGCTTGCCAGGGCCGGTCGCATTTCCACTGTCACTTCCGGGGCTTGATCGGGCCTCGTCGGGGCTTCCTCTGGGCCAACCGCCAGGGGTTTTTGGCCCACCGAGTACCTTGGTCCAAAGTGGGCCAACTTAGTGGTCATGAACACAGGCAGAGTTTACCTGAGTCAACACTGCTGCTCATTTCCATTTTATCATACCATGTCATCAATCTTAATCACTCTCTCTTTTTCCTTGCAAATATTTACCATGGTAATTGTAGTTTCCCACCAGGCACCAAAGTTACTACAGTTACTGCTAGTGGAGTAAAACTTTTATAGAAAATGTTCAAGTAAAACTCATGAACAAAGTACAAAACCTTGGTAATGTCATGATTTCTGATATGTCATGGTAATGCCATTGTTTTGGACGCTTACCATGGCATGTTTTTGAAATGTACCATAGTAATACTATGGTTTTCAATGCGGTGCCATGATAATACCATGTTATTTGGACATGTTGTTTGTTTTGACATGGTTCCATGCCAGTACCACATTTTGAACATCTCCCAAATAGCATGGTTTTGTTTTTTGTTTTTTTTATAGTTGTATTATATTGTTTTTTTTTTGGTCATAGTGCAATGGTAATACTGATTGGTTGGTTGGTTGGTCAGCATAGTAATGTCATAATCATGGTAATTATGATGTTGTTTGTTTTGACATGAAGGACATAGTACCATGGTAATAGCAGATTTTGGACATCTCCCATAAAAATACAATGGTTTTGGATTTCATGTATCAAATAAATTGTTTTGGACATTTACTATGGCATATTTTTGGACATAGTTATACTGTATGGTTGTGGATGTGGTACAATGACAATATCACATTCTTTGGTCATATCATTTTTTTCAGCATGGTACTATGCCACAATACCACAATTTTGTACTATGATAATGCCTTGTTGTTTTATATAGTTTTTTGTTTGTTTGTTTTTTGTTGTTGGTGCCATGTTAATATTGTGTTGTTTTTTTTTTTTTTTTTTTTTTTTTTTTTTTTTAATCATAGTAATGTCATAATTACTGTTGTTACTATGTTTTTGTGTGTGTGTGTGTATATATATATATATATATAAATTTGTATATAGTTTTTACCACAGTAATACTCAATCTTATTTATTTATGGTCAAGGTACCATGGTAATACTGTGATATTTTTTTTATGTTATACCATGTTTATGTTTTTGTAGGGGATTTTGAAAATAGTACTAATACCACATGGGCATCTCCAATAGAAATACAATGGTTTTGGATTTTGTACCATATCGATACCCTGTTTTTGGACATGGTGCCATGGTAATGCTGTGATTTTTGGACATAATACCATGGTAATATCATGATAATACTGTGTTGTTGTTGCTGTTTTTGAACATTTTGAACACGGTACACAGATGTAGTAATGTAAACCAGTACCATCAAATCATCTGATACCATCACTATACTGTAGTTCCAGTAAAGAACTTTCCTGTCAGGGACTGTTTGGAGATGGTAATATATTTAATTATTCATTATGATTTTTTTAATTGTGGTGCCAGTAATTGTAGTAACTTAGGTGTTTAGGTGGTTACAATGTTAAATTGTTGTGTCCTGAAAACTAAAAGCTATACGAGTTTCCTCTGTGCTCTTTCTCATTCACATACACGCTCATTTGTTTTCATGTTCTCATTCTCTGTCATCATCTTTCACTCGCTCCTTGGCATCTTCTTGCTCTCCCGCTCTTTTATGCTCCCATGAGATGATCTTCTCTGTCTACATCTCCGTCTGTCAGCCATTACATACTTCACTGCTGCTGAATAAGTGCTGCTCTGCAAATCTTCTGGAAAAGTCTCACATCTTTATTTTCCATTCGCTTCTATGAAGATCCCTGTATTTACATCCAACACCCTTTCATTTCCAACGCTATCTCACGACCAATTCGTATGTATTTTACGAGGTGGCTAATTCGTTTGAATTCATACGACTTCACTCGTGTGAATTCGTACGATTTGTCTAAACCCCAGTGACAGGTAGGTTTAGGGGCGGGGTTCGGGTTAGGTCATTCGAATAAATTCATACGAATTTGTAACTCGTAAAATACGTACGATTTAGCAAAAAACGTATGAATTCGTACGAGTGAGGTCATATGAATTCGTACGAATTAGCCTCCTCGTAAAATACGTACGAATTGCTGTGAGATCGGGTTGTCATTTCTCTCTCTCGTATACAATCTGTTCTTGGGCTAGGCCTGCAACAAATAAATATTAAAATTGCTTTAATAAAGTCACTAATGAAAGTAGTTGACAATAAATGTCATTCTTGATTAACTGGATATATTGGCTAAGCAAAAATGATACATTTTGAATATTACTGGTACTAGTTCTGTTAGCTTCTTTCCATGCAGTTAAAAAAAAAAAAATCATTGAGTTGAACTTAAGTGAAACAGTCCGATTTGTGAATGAATCATTCAGACTGATTTTGTGAACTAGATCGACTGATTCTTTGAGATTTACAGTGAATTTTGTTACATTTTGATTTATTCCTCAAACAAAGCTATTGTATAGTATATTCAGAAGATTTGTTATTTCTTTTTTTTATTTATTCATTCATTCATTCATTTTATATATATATATATATAATTGGCCAATTAATTGGCAATTTTTGAATGTTTACATGGACTGTAAAAAATATTTGTCTAAGTTGTAAATAAAGATTATTGGAGTATATTTGGAGTGCATTTCTCATTATTGAACTATATTTCAGAAATTCTACTTAAAAATGTCATGTTTAATTTGGTAAATCCTAATTAGAAGTAAATCCTACAGCAATTTAATTTTCAGAATAGCATCTTAAAATGCTGCAAATATTATTTAACTTTTTTATTGCTTTTTAAAATCCAATTAATCAAAGAATTATCCATTTAGTTGTTAGCTGCAGCTGTCTCCCGCCGGGTCTCTGTTTCATTTTCTGCATCAGAATCCTTCATTCCTCCGTCTCTCTGTTGGCCTCCCGCTCACTGTCTCTCCTGGAGAGCCTTAGGGGGATCAGATGGCCTTTTAGCTCCGCAGTAATGCGGTCACCTCCTCGTGTTCAGCGGGGACCGGGGCATGTCTCCCTGCGTCTGTCTGCCAGTCCTCCTTGATTACAGCCACTTGAGGAGATGGGACTTCAAGCATGTGTCTGCTCTTAGAGAGTCAACACACAGCAACTTCCCTCCCAAACCCTGTCTCTCCCAGAAATAAGAGCTGTTCGCAGGCTCTAAACACCCCACACTCGCAGAACTCAAGTAGGAGGGAAGAAAAGAAGTGAGAACAATGTGAATTGAAATGGCCGTTATCTGGGCTGGCTATTTTTAGCACGCAGCAGCAGAGGATCTCCAAGTCTGTTTTTTTTTTTTTTTTTTTTTTCTGTCTGAGGAAACTCTGAAAGCGTTCGGCCGGGTATCTCTGGCTCCAATTAAACAGAGTGTAGAGCGTGATGAGCTGTGAGACCGTTTCTACTCGCCTGCTGCAGAGGAGCTGTCCTCATTAGATTCATCTACACCTGTGTGTGTGTGTGTGTGTGTGTGTGTGTGTGTGTGTGTGTGTGTGTGTGTGTGTGTGTGTGGAGGGATTTCTTTGGTTTCTCCTTGTATGATCATGGTACATTGTGTTTTTAATCCACAATGTGAGAGTGTGTTTTGCACAGACGTTTGTGAGGGGCTTTTCTCCTTAGAACCACATTGCTTCACTAACAAAAAACAAAACAAAAAAATACAAGGTAACACTTTATTTTAAGTGAGTTACATATTACTACATGTACTTACTATAGTAATAACAGTAAATAATGCATAATTACAAGCAGTGTTGGGGGTTACATTACAAGTAACTTGAGTTACGTAATCAGATTACTTTTTCAAGTAACTAGTAAAGTAACACATTGCTTTTCCAATTTACAACAAAATATCTAAGTTACTTTTCCACATTTATTGACTGATAGCTCTCTTGTCGCCATGACATAAAGTGCAGAGGTGTTGTGTGCGCTGTGAACATGTGTAGTATTGTAGTTCTAGACTACAATACACAAAATTTCACGATTCCTCAAAATGAATAAAAGCTGTGAAATGCATTCTCAGAATTTTACACAAACCTGTAATAATGAACTATATTAAATTACACAAATATACTTTATGTATTTAATCTCACTTTATTAACCAATGTCTTTGCTGTTGATCATCAATGACCTAATTCAACCATACCAATAAGCAAAAATTACTTTAGATTAGATTTAGAAATAAGGGTCCCACTTTATATTAGGTGGCCTTAACTACTATGTACTTACATTTAAATTAATAATTTGATACAATGCACTTATTGTGTACATACATGTTTTTACATTGTACTTTGTTTTAAAAATACCTGCATGTAATTACATCTGTAATAAATTTCTGTAATTACACTTATAATTACACTGTTGACCCATCCCTTACACCTTAACCCACCCTTAAACCTACCCATACCACCAAACCTTTCCCTAACCTTACCCGTATCCCACCTCAATAGCAGCAAAAGTGTTTTACAATACAATATGAACAAAATAAGTACATAGCAGTTAAGGCCACCTAATATAAAGTGGGACCGAAATAAGTGTTGAACTTCCTCCTTCTTCTTTAATCCAGAATGGCAGCACAGCTGAAAGGTTTGTTTGAGCTGCGCCCTCTACTGTACAGGCGTAAATATGCTTTTCCTTCAGCCTGAGGCTTATTCATTTCACTTTTGGTGTGAAAGAGCCTTAACATTTGCCAAAAAAAGAACTTTTTTTGTTGTTATTAAAAAACAAGCAAGCAAGTTTGCCCAGCCCAGGTGAGAAAAAGTAACGCAAAAGTAATGTAACGCATTACTTTTCATAAAAACAACCAATTTATGCAATTAGTTACTTTTTAGTTCTCCAACACTAACTGCAAGTAACTAACCCTAAACCAAACCCTAACCGTAACTCTATGAAGACATGTTAACTGCAAAATAATTAATGTGAAGAATTAAGTGTCGAACGATATGTGTTTTTCAGGACCGATACCGATTATTACAGATCAAGTAGACCGATAACCGATATTTTGAACCAATATACAATATGTCTGGTCTAAAAATGAAAATTAATGTTAAAATTAAGAATAACAAGAGAGTGTGAGAGTGCAAAACTTTCAGTGCCTTTAGCTTTCCACGTTCCAGACTTGTGACTCCCAACAAATCAGATGGGCGGTGGGCGGAGCTTGCTCTAGGCCACAGAGTGGTGAGTTCCGACAGAGGTGGCTGCATCAGACACAAATAGCGCATTTCAAAATTAAATTATTTTATCTGCAAATCAGTTTTAAAAAGACCGATAACCATAAAAATGCTTAATATCGGTGCTGATAATTTGTTCGACTCCAAGTACAAAAGCTGTCACTGGGGAGGTCGCCTTTCAAATGTCTTTCAAATGGTGCTAATATGCGAAAGGGTGCTGCCCCAGTGACAGCTTTTGCCCCAGTGACAGCTTTTGTACCTTTTTTTCTGAGAGTGTACCATAATACCACCTCTTTTGTAAGGGTTAATAGTCTTTCTCTGCTCTTTTGTTTGCAATTATCATGGCTACATTAGAGCTGTAGTGTCTTACAGATGACCCTTGGGGATGAAGATGCTAAAATCCTCCAACAATGCAGATTTCATTCCATTTTATGTTGCAAATTTGCAGGCCACTAAATCCCAGTTGCTATCATTTGCTATGTGGACTTAGTGTCTTTGACTACAGAAGGATGCGAGCCGACTTTAAAGGTCAGGCGTCCCACGGGGCCGCAGAGAGTCTCTGATATAGTCTGCCTCATTGCTCCATGCCGGCAGCTTTTAAAGGTAACTGCCTCTGCAGGAGTGAGAGCCTTGTTAAACCCGTTGACGGGGGACTCGTTTCCGCACGCTTTTATATATAATTCATTATTCATCGGAACACAGCAAGAAGGGGTGACTTTAATTTGGAGTTTACAGGCTTTGCTGGGCCAGATGATATAAACGACATCCATTTACGTCTGTATGAAATGCAAGACAGTGCTGTTATGGAAGGCTGATTTTAACAAGGAGGTTTTCACTTGAAGATTAGCATGAGCCTTGCTGTGAATATTGGAGTGTCAGCATCGCTGAAATATACTGCGTGAAGTTTTCATAGAAACTGCAATAGCAATCAAGCTTTACAATTTGTCAGTGTGATACATTTATTTCTTCAATATATATGAAAGAAGGGAGGCATAAGGGAAACATGATTTTCCTTTTCTTTTGAATTTGATGCTGTATGTAGACATAATTTGATTTTTTTTTTTTCCCCACTCTGGTTTTAACTGTGCCGTGAACTACTCTAAAAAGTAATTCATGGGACCTGTTACCACAACTTAAATAAATGCATGGTTGCAAGTTAAAAATTCTAATTTATTGTTTTAATTAAACCTTTTAAGTTGCAAACATTATTTTGTAGAGTTCTGTTGACATAATAATGTTGATCATTACATCAACTTAATATGGTCTGTAATTTAAACTCAAATTTCTGCGTTAATCTGCTTTTTTTTTTTTTAAAATTAGGTTGTAGTAACTTAATGAAATTGTCTTGATAACTTCGGAAATTTGGATTTCTAGTTCCCAGCATGCTTTGCATAGGATTGGATAAGGAGAATAAATGTTGAAATTAAGTGTTCATTTATTTGTTTTTAGTGAAGGGAAAGACATTTAATGCTGTTATGTTTGACATTTAAAAGAGTTTTCTGTAATGTTGAAGTTTTTGTGGTTATCAGTGTAGTAAACACTACATTGACTCTATAAGCAATGACTGTGCTAATGCCAGTGACAAGTAATATCTTACTTGTTCATTAAATATACATGTTAAATAAGTTATGTTAGCATGTGCTATGACAGCTGTTGATTTGAACTGAAATAGATAAGATTAATTGATTTCAGGGGTACAACTCTAGTAGTTGGAGCGACTTTGAGTAATCAACTTAAAAATGTGTCTTTATGTTACAAATTATTAAGTTCCTCTAACTCAATGTAGCTTGTTGGTTTAATGTACAGTAAATTCACTCAAAGTTGTCATAACTCAAAAAAATTGATGCAAACTAGTATGAACCCAGGTGACGTTAATGGAGGAATTTGCAGCTTTAGTCCCAAACTACAATTCCTGTTCATCAATAAGGAACCAATAAAGAACCAGACCCATTTTAAACCCAAATCCACTCAAAGTAATTACATTAATTGGAAAGTGTACTATCCAAGTAGTAATAAAGATGTTTACTTTCGTAATGATGACAATAGCGCACACACAACTGAACCGTGCTCTGGCCCACATCTTCCAAGCGGGCCAGAGACGGCTAAACGAGCCATGCCTGGCCTCAGAACAGAGCGATAGAAATTTAGAATAGAAAGTTTAAAAGAACACCATCTATTTGAAATGAAATGTTTTGTAACATAAATATCTTTGATCAATTTAATACATCCTTGCCAGATAAAAGTATTTATTTCTTTGGGGGGGGGAAAAAAAAGTTTACTGACCTCAAGCTTTTGAACCGTAGTGTACATACAGAACTTGAACTACAATTCTACAAAACAGAGCCCCTACAGCATCATAGGAGACCCTGTACTCCTCTTGTTTCCTTTGAGGTTGCATCTTGTTTCAGTTTTTCAGTGCACTGATATTGGCCTTCCTGCTGAAGGGCTACACACCTACTGAATGTCAGTTCAGACCCCTCATGCAGTATGCATTAAACGGGCTGCTTAATGTAGGCAGCCCATGGACTGCATAATGCATGATGGGATGAGGCCGGTGTCCTCCCTGAAAGAGTTGGATCGCACCTCAGGGCCAGCGGATGAAGCTTTCCGCCTCAGTGGTGCTCTTGTCCTGCAGATGACCTCAGAGAGACACACATGTACGCCCTCATACAGATCGCCTTCACTCCTTCATAGATCCAAGGACTCGCTCTCATATTTCCACTGACCTTCTTTAATATACACATTTTTGCCCCAGAAATGACCTTTCCCATCGTACTACGTCTGCCCTTAAAGGAAGGTTAAGAGGGGAATGTAGTCACTTGTGTTGTCAAAAGTACCGACTTCGGTACCAAGTCAGTACTTAAATTTTAAAAATGTGATGCTTTGAGCGCTGTTGAGCGGATTCGTAAACACCTCTGATTGGCCATTGTGTTCACGCGCTCATCAGATATGTCTGTGATTGTCTACAATGATCAACGCTTCAAAAACGTTGTAAATGGACATCAATGACAATTACACGGGAGCGTTTGAAAAGCAGGTGGTCCACTGATAGACACTTTCAAATGCTCCCGTGTGTTGATCATTGTAGCCAATCACAGACATATCTGTTGAGCACGTGAACACAATGGCCAATCAGAGGTATTTACAAATCCGGTCAACAGCACTCAAAGCATCACATTTTTACAATTTCAGTACCGAAGTCAGTACTTTTGACAACACTAGTAGTCATATTCTGCCTTATGGAGAGCAGAATCTGTAAACTTTGAGTGTTTTTGGCCTGATGTGACTTTTTGGATGTGTTTATGCTGTAGTATCAGGACAAAATGTATAAGTGTTTATGTATAAGTGACATGAGCAGTTTTTCTTGGTTATCTAAGGATTTCAATCAGTGTTAGACAATATTCAGTGTGATATTATAAAGACAAAAGTAAATAGCTGACTTATTTTCACTAACACTTTACAATAAGATCCCATTAATTTACAGTGGTGGTCAGAATTATTGGCACCCTTGGTAAATATGATCAAAGATGACTATAAAAATAAATCTGCATTGTTTATCCTTTTGATCTTTAAATTCATAAAATTAGCAAAAATCTAACCTTTCATTGAAGGAAAATAATTGAAAGTGGGGGGGGAAATCACATTATGAAATATACGTTTTTCTCCAAAACATGTTGGCTACAATTATTGGCACCCTTTTATTCAATACTTTTTGGAACCTCCTTTTGCTAAGATAACAGCTCTGAGTCTTCACCTATAATGCCTGATGAGTTTGGAGAACACCTGACAAGAGATCAGAGACCATTCCTTCATGCAGAATCTCTCCAGATCCTTCAGATTCCCAGCTCCATGTTGGTGCTTCTTCTCTTCAGTTCACTCCTCATTTTCTTTAGGGTTCAGGTCAGGGGACTGGGATGGCCATGGCAGATGCTTCATTTTGTGCTCAGTGACACATTTTTGTGTTGGTTTTGATGTTTGTTTTGGATCATTGTCCTGATGGAAGATCCAACCATGGCCCATTATTGGATTTCTAGCAGAAGTGGTCAGGTTTTGATTTTTTATCTGTTGGTATTTGATAGAATCCATGATACCATGTATCTGAACAAGATGTCCAGGATGTCCATGCATTAACTAATATTAACTAAAATGAGCATTACATTTGTTACTGCATTTATTAATATTTGTTTGTGTTAGTTAATAAATACAAGTACTGTTCATTGTTAATTTATGTTAGCTCAGGTCCATTAAATATTAACTTGATTTTAATAATGTATTATTAAATATTGAAATTAACATTAAAATAAATAAATGCTTTAGAAGTCTTTTTCATTGTTAGTTATCTAATGTAGTGAACTTATTTTAACTAATTGAACCTCATTGTAAAATTGTACCATATTTTCATTATGCTAAAATAAAAATAAATAATTGAAAATATTCTGCAATATTTTGTATATAGACATTTACTGAATTTTATATATTATAAGTCTCTTATGCTCTTCAAGGCTGCATTTATTTCAAGGTCAAAAATGCTCTAAGTATTATGTTAAATATTGTCAAAATTTTAAATAAGTGTTTTATATTGTATTACATTTTAAAATGTACTTCAATGTGTAATTACACTGTAACAACATCACCTTAAAATAAAAGGTTACTTTATTTTAGTGTCATTGTTACATGTAGTTACTTTAGTAATAACTATAAATTATGCATAATTACATGCAACTAACCCTAAACCAAACCCTAATCCTAACCCTACATTTCAGTATATGTAGTTACTTACAGTGTAACAAAGACACCTTAAAAGCATAACCAAATAAAGTGTAACCTAAACATTATTTATATATACACCTCAAATATAACTTTCAAAAGTGTTATGCTGCCTTTATTTGCCTTTATTAGTGTCACATGATCCTTCAGAAATCATACTAATATGCTGATTTGCTGCTCAAGAAACATTTCTGATTATTGAAAATAGTTGCACTCTTTAAAGGAATTGAAAGTTCATAAAAACAGCATTTATTTATAATAGAAATCTTTTGTAACATTATAAAAGTCTTTACTGTCACTTTTGATCCATTTAGTGTGCTTAATATTAAGTATTAATTTCTTTTAAAAATGTATACTGACCCCAAACTTTTGAATGATAATGTATATTTTGGAATATTTAGATTTGACCAGACAACTAACCCTCAGTATGAACAACAGTAATAGCAGTGCTTGACTTGCCAAACACCACTAACGGGTCGTGCGAAGTCAAAACGTCATGTTGCAGAAGGATATTTAATATACAAGTTAGTTTTCCCAGCTTCTGACCCGCCTGTGTGTTTAAGTGTGTGACCAAGTGAGATTGAGTGCACTTTGCCATATGTTTGTGAATGAGTGTGTGTGTGTGTGTGTGTAAGCATTCGCTCTGGTGGGTGTCAGTAAAGTGCTTGTGTGGGCGACTCTCATCCCACACGCAGCTTTTTAGCCTGAAGGCTTTTGGCATTGTTTCTCCGAATCCCATTTTCATATCTTCTGCATCTGAGCGGCTGTGTGAAAGCCGGCTGGTGGAGGCACATCATTAAACTGCAGTGACTGCTATGGTAATGACTGCTGAAGGCAGCCTGACCGCAGCAGAGCCCCAGCACGTACACTGTGCATATAAAACTGTGAGGATGACTATAAGAGAATGATACGTGTGCGCATCACTCCACCGAGACGGCAGCTTTCTCAGCCTGTCATAAGATCCTGATTCATTTATTTCATTATCCTCCTCTTCATGACAGACAGGTTGGCCTCAGAAGCTTTTTTGTTGAGGTGATTATGAGGGTGTGGAGAGTTTGAGCCTTGACCTTTGACTACTGGAGCAAACACTGTTCACGCTTGACCCAGGCTTAAAATGCCTATATTATTCTATTTTAAAGGTTCGTAATTTTGTTTTGGAGACTCCTACTATTGCATCCGAGGTCAAAAACACTTTAATTTTCACATATTATATACATCACAGCATCAGCTCTTTTCTCACAATGTCTGAAACGGTTCGATAAAGGATCCAATCTCTCTAAACCCCTCCTTTCTGAGAGCCTGCTCTGCTCTGATTGGTCAGATGGTCATGTCTGTTGTGATTGATCTACTCTTCTCTGATTGGTCAGATAGCCCAGTCTGTTGTGATTGGTCTACTCTCCACTGATTGGTTAGACGGCCCAGTCTGTTGTGATTGATCCACTCTTCTCTGATTGGTCAGATAGCCCAGTCTGTTGTGACTGATCTACTCTTCTCTGATTGGTCAAATAGCCCAGTCTGTTGTGATTGATCTACTCTTCTCTGATTGGTTAGACGGCCCAGTCTGTTGTGATTGATCCACTTTTCTCTGATTGGTCAGATAGCCCAGTCTGTTGTGATTGATCTACTCTTCTCTGATTGGTCAGATAGCCCAGTCTTTTGTGATTGATCTACTCTTCTCTGATTGGTCAAATGGCTCAGTCTGTTGTGATTAGTCTACTCTTCTTTGATTGGTCAGATGGCCCAGTCTTTTGTGATTGATCTACTCTTCTCTGATTGCTCAGATAGCCAAGTCTGTTGTGATTGATCCACTCTTCTCTGATTGGTCAGATGGCTCAGTCTTTTGTGATTGATCTACTCTTCTCTGATTGTGATTGATCTACTCTTCTCTGATTGGTCAGATGGCTCAGTCTGTTGTGATTGGTCTACTCTTCTCTGATTGTGATTGATCTACTCTTCTCTGATTGGTCAGATAGCCCAGTCTTTTGTGATTGATCTACTCTTCTCTGATTGGTCAGATAGCCCAGTCTGTTGTGATTGGTCTACTCTTCTCTGATTGGTCAGATAGACCAGTATGTTGCGATTGGTCGACCACTTACAGCACATTTCGGAAACCAAACACCCATTGCCATATCTGAATTTCAGCTCTGGATCTTCTTCAGCGCTTGATACGCAATGATACGAACAGTAACGATGGCATCGGTTTTATCGCATCAGTTCAAGAGCGAGTCCTCGTCATTTGGAAGTGTATTAAAGTGGGTTATTGCAAAAAAATAAGCTCTGTGACCAACAAAAGTTTGATTTTTACACGTTTTGTTCATCATGATAATCTTCACAAATGAACACAGCTTTTATAAATATTGAAGCCTAAATACAATTGGCAGAAGTAAAAAGCCAAAGGTGGGCTATAAACGAGCTATCACGATCACAACTTCAACGTCACCATCACTAAGCTTCAACAACTCTTTCAGTCTTTGTTTAAAAACATTTTCCCTGAAAGTTTGTGTGTGAATAGTTTGCAAGCGTGTAAGAGGCTGTGAAAGAGGACTAGTGAGTAGATGAGTTACCTGTTCTACTGATGACGTTTAATGTCCCTGACAGCCTCTGTAGTCCCATTTAGACACTTGTTAGCAACCACCTTTTTTGAGACAGGTAAAAGCTTTATAAAATCACGAGTGGGTATTAATAATGTATTTTATGACTTAAAACATGAAAATATCCTAAGCTTGTGTTTACTGCAGACCTTATGTCAGGCATTTAACTAAAAACCCATTAACCCACTGACAATGGAGCCAGAAGTACTTTTTCTTTTCTTTTCGTTTTGACCTACACTAATATCCCTGCAGTACTCTATTGGTGAAACGTGGAAGAAGGAAACCCAGTGTTAAAAAAATGACATGAATCACCAACTTAAAAGCAGAAGAAACAGTCTGGCGTTCAAAATTACCAACCAAAGTTTGCTTTACTTAAAGTGAAATTTAGGGATGGGTAAATCTAAAATGGAGTAAACAACCCATGGAGGATTATGGAATAAATCATTGTGATTGATGATTTCTTGCTTTCTTGTAATTAAGTGTATTTTAAGTCGATATTGTCGTGTTAATAATACTAATAATCATAATAATAATATTTCTGATCATTTATTCATAATAATATATAATTTACTTTTTCCTTTAATTATTTATGCATTTATAGGAAAAAGTAAAAGTATTATTAATTATATTTAAATGGCTGATACCTCTGAAATAGTTTTTGCTTGACATTTACTGAAATACTTTTTTGTTGTTGTTGTTGTTTTTTTTTTTTGTTGTTTTTTTCAATATTTTTTTCTTGGTCTTATGTAATGAATCCTGCATTTCACTTGATGTAATGAACTTAATGTAAAGGTTTCCGGCCCAATCCAGCCCAGTTTATCCCCTGATTATGCCATTTTAGCACCCGTCGTCCATCTTAACAAGGCTCTAAACACACTGATGTAGTGCTACATCAGTGCATATTGCATATTTAAATTAAATGATTGTCATAAATGTATATACAAATGATATACAATTAACATGGCACAATAACCACCCACAGATAACTAGTGCTGAGCTGAGGTTTGTTTGACAGTGATGTTTGTGACTTTTTTTAACCTCCTAGTCGTGGCGATAAATATATCCAGGCAAACGTTTTTCCCTTTCATTTTTACTGCTGATTTGCATAATTCCGTTATGATATGGGTGCTAAAGCAACACAGAAAATGTGTGCAAATAAATTATGATTCTTTATGATTTTCCCCCTCAATTGAAGCCATGAACCTTTACAACATTTGACAAATTCTTCTTGAGAAATTCTTATTGAAAGCACACTGATTAAAAAAAAAAAAAAAGTTCAACCCAAAAAAATTGCAGCCAATCACACTAGAGCTTGCCATTTTGAGAAAGCTCTTGCCAATTTTTGTGAACTACATCAGACAATCTGTGAATTGTCTGTAAGTGTGCCATCAGAGGCTGAGACTAGGGTTTCTCCATCTCCCCCTCACCATCACTTTTTCAAGGGCACAACCTCCCTTGGTGCACCGCCGGTGTAATTGAAGATGAGGGAGTAATCAAAGCGGTCCTGGGACCCCCTGAGCACCGATGCCTAGACTAGATACTCCAAGCATGAGACAAATGGCCAAAACTCAGGGGTGGATTCCTGTCTTCCTCTCCTCTAGTTTTTCTGCTGATTGTCTGCTCATGAGCCTCTGGGAACAGGAGGAGGATCCTGTTACTACAGCTTACTGTAGAGAGGTGTTGTGTTGCAGATATGTGCGAAAGAGGATTGAAAAGGAGCGAGGAGGAACTACCCCATCCATGACCTTAAACATGCTGAATTTAAGCAGCCTAAGGTGTAGAGGTCAAATTAATTAAAAGGTTAGTTCACCCAAAAATGAAAATTCGGTCATTAATTACTCACCCTCATGTCGTTCCACATCCGTAAGACCTTTGTTCATCTTCAGAACACAAATTAAGGTATTTTTGATAAATACCTTCTGATGACTCAGTGAGGCCTCCATTGACGACAAGATAATTAACACTTTCAGATGCCCAGAAAGTTACTAAAGACATATTTAAAATAGTTCATGTGACTACAGTGGTTCAACCTTAATGTTATGGAGTGATGAGAATACTTTTTGTGCACCAAAAAAAAAACAAAAGAACTACTTTATTCAACAATATCAAGTGATGGCCGATTTCAAAACACTGTTTCATGAAGCTTCGAAGCTTTATGAATCTTTTGTTTCGAATCAGTGGTTCGGAGCGTGTA
This sequence comes from Ctenopharyngodon idella, assembly GCF_019924925.1. Classification (NCBI taxonomy): domain Eukaryota; kingdom Metazoa; phylum Chordata; class Actinopteri; order Cypriniformes; family Xenocyprididae; genus Ctenopharyngodon; species Ctenopharyngodon idella. The sequence continues at coordinate 4,182,109 of NC_067242.1, read as the reverse complement.
TCAAACTGCCAAAGTCATGTGAACCATTGAAATTTCAAAATGTTTCGAAACACTTATGACGTAACAAAGCCTCATTTACTGAAATCACACGACTTTGGCAGTTTGATACACGCTCCGAACCCCTGATTCAAACACAAGATTCGTAAAGCTTCAAAAAGAAAGAATCGACTCTGAACCGCCTAAACAAGGAATGCGGTAACACATTTGCATATTGCCAGCCTATGGTTTTCATTGGCTGCCCACAAACAGCGTCTACTTTGACCCGCCCTCAAACACTGTACCTGGTTCGTGTTGTAGGAGAGTTTTATACTATTGCGGCAGAGATCTATCCATGTCAGATACAGATCCGGGTTGCGTTTTAAGGGTTATCTTTATTTTTATTTCAGTTTTAGTTTTAGTAAATTTAGTACTTCAGGTTATACTATTATAATAGTTATTATTACTGTGATTTGGATTTATTTTTATTTCAGGTTTATTTTTAGTAAATACAGTACTAATACTGTTATAATATTTATTATTATTATTGTGATTTGACTTTTATTCTGTTTAACTTTATTTTTTATTTCAGTGTTAGTCATTTTGATATTTCAACTTATTTTTTCAGTTGTTAAGGCAACATTTCTAATTTTCATTTAAGTGTTAGTCTAAAATTTAAATAAAATAAATTACAATTTTTATTTTATTCAATGTTTATTTCAATTAACAATTTTTCATAGTTTTAATTAACAGCAATACTAGTCTCTTCTTCACACAAAGCTTTCATATGATTTCAGAAGAGAATTATGAAACTTTTATGGTTTAATGTTTTTGCTCCTTTTTTGATGCTTGAAAGCTTCATTGCTCATTCATTGCAATTGCAAGGAAAAAAGCGACTCCAGATTTTCTCCCTTCGCCTTCACTCAGGGTTGAAACTGCATGAGGGTTAATAAATGATGGCATAATTTTCATTTGTGGGTGAACTATTTCTTTCAACAAACTGAATTTTCAAGCAGCCTATGCAAAAACATAGAGCTGAAGGTGATCGAGGTCGAGTGAATTAATACAAAGCTCTACCGAACCACATTAGTCAGTTTACTACTGCCGTTCTACTCCAGAAATGCAAATGAAAAGGGGGGAAGAGCTTTCTGAGGAAAGACGGAGATCTGAGACGACAGCTGGATATAATCTTCCTCTCAGTCTCGCTCGTTCGTTTTTACTTCAGGGTCTGTTTATACCTCTGAAAATTTCAGTAGGAGGCAAAATGTTTGCTTTAATTTACTCAAGCTCGTTGATTTCTTGATGCCAAACACCCTCCCCTCACGTCTGTCATCCCTTAATTTCCAACATCTCACTCCCCGATCCGCTCGTACGGCGCTCTGAGTGTTGCATTAATGGCCTGTAATGCCTAACAAGGGCAGGGGAGGCGTCTGATTGGAATCGCCTGCTAGCGCATTATCCAACACCCACAACCAAGAGATTCAGGGTTTGCTCTGGAAGAGCCGGAGGATTTGTACAGACTCCATGTTCCCACTCTCGCAGGTTTATTCCTGGCCGCCGAGGGCCGTCGCCGTTTCCACAGTAACCCGTACCTGTCAAACGCGCACAGTCATGTCTTGCATGATGTTTGAAAATAAGTTTATGATAAAAATAACTGAAAAAAGTATGAACCATCAATCAGACCAGGGCTGGGTAAATATAGGACAGAATACATTTTGGGTTCATTTTACCCAGCAAATTAGGATTTTTATTTAACCCAGCATAATGGGTTGATTAGATTACATGAATTACATGAATTCATGTTTGCGGATTAACTTAAATCCTCAAACTTCCTTTATTTTCCCATATTTTATATAGTTTTAATACATATTTCCTACATTTATGCTTGTTTAACAAATATTAGAAGTAAAAATGAAACATTTAGTAGTAATTCAAGTGTAATCGACCAGTCTCTGTTGTCCTGTTTCCACCGTAATGGCACTGGATCTCGTGCCGGAGATGACTCGCGTTCGGTGGGGGAACTGATAACTTCAGACCGCCGCCCTGTGTTTCACTCGTAGCCGAAAAATGCTGTGACTGACTCCATAACCTGTCCATAAATAATCAGTGTACAATTCTGAAAACATATTTTAACATCGTAAGTATTTATATTCTGTATGTTTTTTTAATAAAATCATAAAATTTTATGCAAGGCATTAGGCATTTTCACCATGCGAAAAGACCAACGCAACACTCATTTAGGTGACTCACATCGCCCCCTGTATATTGCTTTGCATAAAAATTAAATGATATACAGAACAATAACAAATTTTTAGATAAAATAAAACTTACACAACCCTTTATTTTACCAAAGACATGGGTAATACAAAAACTACCCAAACACTGGGTTTTTACGTCTGACCCAGGATCTGGGTAACACAAAAAACTACCCAAATACTGGGTTGTTACATCTGACCCAGGATCAGGGTAAAACAAAAACTACCCAAACAGTGGGTTGTTACATCTGACCCAGGATCTGGGTAACACAAAAACTACCCAAATACTGGGTTGTTACATCTGACCCAGAATCAGGGTAAAACAAAAACTACCCAAACACTGGGATGTTACATCTGACCCAGGATCAGGGTACAACAAAAACTACCCAAACACTGGGTTGTTACGTCTGACCCAGGATCTGGGTAACACAAAAACTACTCAAAAACTGGGTTGTTACATCTGACCCAGGATCAGGGTAAAACAAAAACTACCCAAACACTGGGTTGTTACGTCTGACCCAGGGTCTGGGTAACGCAAAAACTGGGTTGTTACATCTGACCCAGGGTATGGGTAAAACAAAAACCACCCAAACACTGGGTTGTTACATCTGACCCAGGATCAGGGTAAAACAAAAACTACCCAAACACTGGGTTGTTACGTCTGACCCAGGATCTGGGTAACACAAAAACTACTCAAAAACTGGGTTGTTACATCTGACCCAGGATCAGGGTAAAACAAAAACTACCCAAACACTGGGTTGTTACGTCTGACCCAGGATCAGGGTAAAACAAAAACTACCCAAACACTGGGTTGTTACGTCTGACCCAGGGTCTGGGTAACACAAAAACTACCCAAATACTGGGTTGTTACGTCTGACCCAGGGTCTGGGTAACACAAAAACTACCCAAAAAACTGGGTTGTTACATCTGACCCAGGATCAGGGTAAAACAAAAACTACCCAAACACTGGGTTGTTACGTCTGACCCAGGGTCTGGGTAACAAAAAAACTACCCAAAAACTGGGTTGTTACATCTGATACAGGGTCTGGGTAACACAAAAACTACCCAAAAACTGGGTTGTTACATCTGACCAAGGGTCTGGGTAAAACAAAAACTACCCAAACACTGGAAAAATAACCCCCCAAAAAATGACCCAAAAGGCTTAACCCAGGACTTGGGTAGAAAAAATAACCCAATAATTTTAGAGTGATATATTATATAGAAGGCTTTTTATAGGGTTAAAGGTAAAAACAAATAGTCTGGTCATGAATAATGCGCTATAGGCCCTTTTAATGCCCTTCAGGTGCTCCGTCCACTTCACTAGAAAACCGCAGTGCAATTCTTCAAAATCGGGATGCACAATTTTTTTCCAGGATGTACCTCATGTCGAAGTATATGGAAAAATAACACAATGGATTTAATTCTTCAAACATGTGGAGGTCGTTTTGACCTGCCTTTGAAATGCTCGTTCATCCTCCATTCCATTCCCTGTGTGTTTTAATGCAGCATACGCTGGTGTTCTTTGCTCTTGTGTTTGCTAAAGGGCACACTGGGAAATATCTAATGTTTGCAGGAAAAGTTTTTAATTTGAACCTGTGGCCACGAGTCTGAAGTGCAAACGAATTATCACCTTGTCTTCGCATCGCCCTCGTTAACCTTTCCCTCAGAAATCTATTATTATCTGCAACACTAACTGTAAATGATCCAGTCTAGTCGCAGGCGAGTCGTCCGCACATCTGCATTCCCTCAAGGAATAGCGCGTGTATGTGTTTCATTCTCGTTTCCAGTGTAAGGCTACAACAGTTTTTCTGCAGTGTCTGCAGTTGATCCACAGAAAAAAAGAGCCGTATGACACCTCTGTAGTGTGTGTGTGTGTGTGTGTGTGTGTGTGTGTGTGTGTGTGTGTGTGAAACTGGGAATCTGCAGTGTGACATCCCAACAATGGGGTGCCTGCTGCAGCCGCATCAATTAACATGAGGCAGTGCCTGCTGCCGTCTGATTCGCCGAGAGAGTTGTCATGTCACTTTTTCTGCCCGCCCTCAAAGCTCCGCCCCCTCCACTAGTAGAGGAGCTCAACCAGTCATGCACATGGACACGCCCACTAAGAGTAGAGCACAGTGCTTTGTGTTCATGCTGGCGTGTGGAGTGTTGTTTTAGACGCTGCTGCCCCCTAGTGGATCCTTCTGGAAGAGCCTTAGGCTGTGCACACCCACACTTACATGCCTTTCACTGATTTACAACCAAATGTTCAATTTCTTCTATATTTTAAAAGGTTATTTGCCAAAATGATTGTCCTAAAGGCTGCTAAGCTTGTTAATGTTGATTGTCTCATTAATCACTGTAGTTAAATGAGGGCATGTCATTTTCCAAGCCAAATACTTCTTAGCCATTTCTCAAATGCATTATTTGATGTCTTGTGGCATATTATATTATATTATATTATATTATATTATATTATATTATATTGTGCTGTTCATATATGGTATATGACTTTCTTGTTATTAATAAATATCCTGACCCATCCGAGGTTTATAATGGCAGTAATGTGCTACCAAATGAGTATGAGCCTTCTGAAGCAAAGCGATGCGTTTGTGTAAAAAAAAAAAAAAAAAAAAAAATCCATATTTAATAAGTTATGAAGTAAAATATGTAGCTTCTGCCAGACCGCCTTCCGTACGCTTACTGTACGTCCTACGCCTTCCCTATTCAACTTACGGAACTGACGCGACGCCAGGCGGTCTGGCGGAAGCTACATATTTTACTTCATACACCTGTGTGTGATGTTTAAGTAATATTACAGACCTTGATTAGCTTGTTCAGGTGTGTTTCATTAGCATTGGAGCTAAACTCTCAATAGTTCTGCAGTAGACTGTCTCATTTGTCATTTTATGATTTAGTAGGGTGCTCACGGACTACAGTAAAGGCCACTGTTTTCTTTGGAATAATCCATTCAGCAATGTTTTCTCTCTGTTCTTCATACGTCATTTACGTCATACTTAAAGCATAAAAGAGACTCACCTGTGATACTAAGTGTAGTAAAGTAATATCCATCATGAGGATAGACATATATTTGTGCCATCTGTTAATATTTAGGTTTGGTTCTCAAATGTATAGGACAGCCAGCTGTAATCTCCCAGAATCCCCCGTCTTTGACAAACAGGCAGCTGCTGTGCTGTCTTTAAAATTCTGTGAAAACATCTGCTGCCAAACCTACTGGGAGCACAAATATAGATGCTGGCTTCCTCCAAGGAGACTTTAACTGTGTGTGCGAGTTTAAAGAAGTCAAGTCGTCGTCATCTACGATGGACTTGGAAAGAGTCTGAACTTGTTTCGTGTGTGCACTGATTCTCGTGTACTTCTCTTGTAGTCCTCAATGTTACCCAATACACTGAAGTCTGTTGAGCAAAACATCGAGCGGCAACATGATCCGCACTGGTCAGTTGTTGGAACGTGACACGAAATTCAAACAGTTTGAACCTTGACCTTCCAAAATGCTGCAATATATGCACAATTTATAATAATAATAATAACAATTAGAAGTAGTAGTAGTAGTAGTATGAGGTCACCTTGTATTAGAATAATTGTATTATAATAACAATAGCATGATAATTTAATAATAATAATAATATGCAATAAAAATATTTTACTATATACTTGTATAATAAAAATAATGACTCAAAATCAAACAATTTGAACCTTGACCTTCCATAATGCAGCAATATATGCACAATTCATTGTTGTTATTATTATTATTATTATTATTATTATTATTATTAACTTGAATTTGATTAATAGTATTATAACAATAATAGCATGATAATATAAAATAATTGTATGTAACAATATTTTACTATATACTTTTATAATTATAAAAATAAAATGACACTCAAAATAAAAAACTTAACCTTGACCTTCCAAAATGCAGTAGTATATGCACAATGTTGTTGTTGTTATTGCTATTATTGTTGTTGTTATTAATGTTATTATTATTATTATTATTATTATTATTATTATTACTATTATTATTATGGTACTTTGCATTAGAATAATTGTAATAATAATAATAATAATAATATAGCATGTAGTAATAATAATAATGTATTAATATATACTTAATTAAAATAAAATAATAATTAATATATTGTTATTAATGCTAATTTTTATTAAATTTTATATATATATATATATATATATATATTATTGTTTATTTTATTCTTTTTACCTTTTTTCAGTGGCTGATGCCATCGATATCAATATATATCTATGAAACGGTGGCTGATGGCCAATATAACTGATATATTTAATAAAAATCAAATCAGAATTTGGAAATGACAAAGTGGAGAAGTGAACATTGGTTCTCTGCCAATGCCGATAGTCGCAAATAAACACCGTCATAGTCTGATCGAACACACAAACTGTGAAACATCCCAGTGCTGTTATACTATATTTCAGCCAGTGGAACGCGGCCTGTCCAATCGCAATGTCACATAATCTGCTCAGTTTGTCTTTCAAAAGCTGATAATGTAGTTTTTCATTCATTCATATGTATGATTATGGCAGGTGTTGTTTTGAGGTCAGTTCCTGGTCAAATATTGATGATGTTGAGAGATAGAGCCTGTACTGGATGAGTTTGCACAGGTGACTCCCTGGAGTGTGATGTGCCCAGCATGCCCTGCTGATGTCAGGCGAAACAGAGAGAGCGGTGATGGCACAGCACAAACCAGTCCTGAGCAAAGTCAGGAGTCACTCCAGCTTTGGCAGAGGACGCGCCAAAACACAGCAACTCCACACTGCCCTTTTCACTTTGTCAAGTAAAGTGTCCTGTTCACTAATTATTGTCTGAATATCTATTTTGGTTCAGAACCAGGCTGTTTAGAGTCTTTAAAGCATTAAAATGTAGGTTTTCCTGTATCTTATGATTCTTGGGTAAGTGAACCTCTATTATATAACAGTCTCTTCTTAGAGAAAAGCCTTTGTTAGTACAGCTTTACTTTCATATGCACCTCAGAACTTGCTGAAAATCTGTGGTTGTCATGACATATTTTTCCTAATCTGTATTTTGTTTTGTTTTGTTTACTTTGGTTTTGTCTTGTTTTGTTTTTTTCTTCTTTTCTTTTCTTTTCTTTTCTTTTCTTTACTTTTCTTTTCTTTTCTTTTCTTTTCTTTTCTTGGTTTAGTCTTGTTTTTGTTTTTTGTTAATTGTTTTGTCTGTTCTTTTGTTTACTTTGGTTTGTCTTGTTTTTGTTTTGTCTTTTCTATTTTGTTTACTTAAATGAAAACAAAACCTTTTTTCTTTTGTTTTGTTTACTTTGGTTTTGTCTTGTTTTTGTTTAATTTTGTTTTGTGTTTTCTTTTGTTTTTCCTTTAGTTTACTTGGTTTTGTATAGTTTTGGTTTGTTTTTGATTTGTCTATTCTTTTGTTTACAGTGATTTTGTCTTGTTTTTGGTTTGTTTTTGTTGTTTTGTCTTTTCTTTTCCTTTGTTTATTTTGGTTTTGTCTTGTTTTTTTATTTAGTTTTATTTTCTTTTGTTATCTTTTTCTTTGTTTACTTTGGTTTTGTCTTGTTTTGTTTTTTGTCTTTTCTTCCTTTGTTTACATTCTTTTGTTTGTCTTGCCATTTACTTTTTGTGTGTGTGTGTGTGTGTCTTGTTTTGTTGTGTCTCTTAAAGGCTATATATATATATATATATATATATATATATATATACATACATACATACATACACATATATATATATATATATATACATACATACATATATATATATATATATATATATATATATATATATATATATATATATATATATATATATAATTTTTTTTTTTTTTTTTTTTTCAAATTTGGATTCACTGATATGTAGTCATAACAGGGTCATGTCAGCTCATAGTCGGGGGAAAGAAACACAGCGTGGGAAGGCTCTGTGTGTGTGTTTGGGCACGTCTGCAATCTAGCAAACAGTGGTGGAGAAAAAAGTCTATTTTGGATGAGGATGTGGTGTGCGCTGTGTGTGAAGTTCTTTCAAGCTTGAATTTGTAGCCCTTGTGCAGTTAGTAACTAATATAGCATAATTATCTATCTAGTAGGGCTGTAACGGTACATGTATTCGTCCCGAACCGTCACGGTACGGACGTCACGGTTCGGTTCATGCAGTATGACGACGAATACAGGCGATCCACACTCCAATCCAGAAGGGGGCACGCGTTTTAGCCTAACCTATTTTTTAACCACCAATAATCGCAATAAGCTCTGTGTTTTGGTACTTTCGTTAAGAAACAAAGTGTCATCTTTCAAACTCTGTCTATTTTATCACGAAATTCAAACAATAAATGCTGTTTTGACACTTTTTGATGTGACGTGACAAACAGCAGCGCGAAGCACGAGTGAACGCGGTCATCCCTTCCTCTTCACTACTAGGCCTACAGAATGAACATGAACATGTATGTTGAAAGATACAGTACAACTTCGTGTTTCAACCGTGGACAGATGTCAGTAAGCAGTTTGTAAACAATGTCACGTAGTAGGCTATGACATTTACCTCAGAAAAGCCATTCAGTGTCCACAGCTTGTTAGTTCACTACAAAATATGCTTTACAAGATGAGTTACCCATGGATGCTCTGTTGTGTTTCTCCTACCCCGTGTTGGAAAAGCTACTTTAAAACCAGATTTTAAAACTTTAAAATCTGTGAAATGTATGGTTAAAAAAAAAAAGGCAGCTGTGGTTGAAATAAATCAACATTATAAGTTTTAAAGATTGAACTTAAATTTTCTGTAAATTTTCATTAACAGAAATAATATTAGTGTACCAGATTACCCACATCTGTTTTATACATTGTGTGGTTTTTTATGTTTGTTTTTAATTACTGTATTTTGTTTTAACAGTACAATGTTACTGTATGTGCATCAGTGCACAAATTAAGTGTTATGCTGTTTACACCATCAGTATGACCTTATTTTTACTAAATACCTGACTTAATTCAAACCAGCTGGCCACTTGACTCCTCTGTTTGGCACTTGGACCATAATGCACCTTGCTCCCTCGTCATCCCATCAGTCTTCTGGCCGTGCTCCCTCGGGATCCTGAGCCTGTCTGCGTCAGTGCCCTGCTCTCCTCTTTTTTAAAGAGAGGTTATGGACAGGAGACACGAGGAGAGAGGCTGAAGTTGACAGATGGTCCGTGTCACAGGGACGCTGGGAATATTTACAGAGGGCCGCCCGTGCTCCGAAATGGATCTTAATGTTCCTGTTTGCTGAGCCATCGCTATGAAAAATGACCGCGTGCTTCCCCTTCACCAACCTTGCATCTTTTCCTTCCACTCAGACTTTTTCCAGGCAAATAACGGATAGATTCCTTGACTCTTTTTGAGACGTCTTTATAGAGCGGTGTCGCTTAGCTGAAGCATCGGTCAGAAAGTAAATGTAGGTGCGGTGGAGGCCTGTGGTGTTTATAAAGCAGACAGTGCTGATGTGGACAGGTGGACCGCAGGCGTCTGGATCCACACACTTTGCACTGTGTCAACAAATTTAACACAAGGGGATAATTAGGCAAAGATTATGCTTCTGCAGAGAAATCGCATCTATCGCACAACGGCCGCTTCTCTTATTGTAGGCCGTTTCATTATGGACGGAACTGAGGATAGATACATTCATAAGATTCTCCATTTTAAGATGAAGGTGTTTTTGCTTCTGACAGATCGGTATATAAAGGCAAGGGCAGGGGTTTTCTGTGTGTGCGTGTGCATGCATGTGTGTATGCGTGCGTTTGTTTGTGTGTGCGCCCATGCATGTGTTTGTGTGTGCGTTTGTATGTGTGCATGCATGTGTGTGTTTTGTGTGTAAGTTTGTGTGCATGTGTGCGTGTGGGCGTGTGCACGTGCATGCGTGTGGGTGTATGCGTGTTTGTGTTTGTGTGTGCATGTGTTTGTGTTTGTGTGTGCATGTGAGTGTGTTTGTTTGTTTGTGTGAGTGTGTGTGTGCTTGTGTGTGCGCGCTAGTGTTTGTGTGTGCGTGTAAGTGTGTGCGAGTGTGTGCATGCATGTATTTGTGTGTGTGTGCATGCGTTTGTGAGTGTGTCCAGATTTATTTACATGACTTTGTAGGAATTTCATTTTAGTCATATTTGTACTTTATCAGCCTCAATCACTACAGTAGTTAAGCCGATTAATTGGCCAGCATTTGCTCATGCTCAGCCAAACAGAAATGAATCTGAATTTCTGACAACACACTTCATCTCCCGCTCTCTAGATTACTGCTATCAGTATTAGCAGTTGATAAACACTCGACCACTAGCTTTTCCATACATCATTGGACAAGATGTTTTCAACTGCAGCTCTTTATCAAACAGTGTCTACACTAAAGCGGTCTCTGCCCTTGTTTTTTGCGCACATCTCATTCTCAGAAGTTTATACAGGTTGATCATTTTGTTCTTTCCTGCGGTTTTGACGATGGATGTTTCGAACACTCAGTTTTCATACAAGCGGTTTGTCCTCGCTCATCACGAAGGCCGCAGCTCTCTGTTCAGTATTGATTTCGCCTGTTGCTGGCCTCGTTCAGGCCCGCTGAAAACATTGACAAATAAAGATTACAAAATATCCTTTGGACTTTAGTGCATTACGTGCATATCTGCTATTCAATACATTCGTGTTTTCTCTTATTCAAATATATATATGGCTGTGAATTCCCATTCATTTTTTGTGACCGTAGAAAAGAACATAAGCTATAGGCTAATAGGCTAAAAAATTAATTGTGATTAATCTCATGTTTTTGTAGGTTCAGTAAGTTTTCCTTTCAAAATGTGGTGCATTTTCAGTTCCTCTTTAAATTTTAATAAATGTCATACTATATTTATTCAACAACAAAATAATATAATTGATTTTTCCATCAGGATTTGATTGAATCAATAAAAGTAGATGCAACATACTAGAGTCAAATGTGGGAGTTGAAAAGTATGAGGGATAAAATATAAAAAATAATATTTTATTTCTTAAAGATAAAGGTGCCAGTTTTTGCAACATTGCCAAAGAAGAATCGCCGTATATCAGAGTGAAACGGCTTTTGGGACAAGAACAAATGTAGGCGGGACTTGATTTTGTCCATGTGGAATTGATTGGATGGTTGTGGTTTGCTATTGGTGGGTCTCATGTGAGTGACAGGTTGCCCCGCCCTCGTCGTCAGAGAAGAGGAAAGATGTCACTGCAAAAGGGATGGGAAGTTATTTTAAATAAAGATTACGAGGCACATGAATTTAAAATGATGTGCACAGATAAATAATTTAGAATTAATAGTGCAATATAATAAAACAAGAACTGTCAATTTTGATTTCATGGTGACTTTAGAAGAGTTTTTATTAGTGTGCAAAGGACATTTTTATAATCTAAAGAATGTTTTGTGCATGTGGCAGGGCCAGCTCCAGAACACCGAACAGACATGTGCTTTGGCTCTTTTGACTAAGGCTGCCCATTCAGGCATTCTCAAGCCAACATCGAAGTTGTTTACGAACTTTAGCTTCTAGTTTTCAAGTGTGATTTCACATGCCGAGCAAGGTATTCCGTTTTGTTAGAGACATTTATTTTTCTTTAGAACACAAAATGAAGAATGTGTATCAAAATGTGTAAGTAGGGTCAATTTTAATTTTATGACAACCAAATAAAGTTTTGATCAAAGATATTAATGGTCTTTTGGTATTGTTGATGGTGCAATTCATAATATTGAGCTTTGATAATTGCATTTTGCCATATACAGAATGGCAAAGGACATTCTTTTCATTTAAAAGTCCCATCTTTATTTAAAAAAAAAAAATACAGGTGACAGGTGAAGTGAATAACACTGATTATCTCTTCATCACGGCACCTGTTAGTGGGTGGGATATATTAGGCAGCAAGTGAACATTTTGTCCTTAAAGTTGATGTGTTAGAAGCAGGAAAAATGGGCAAGCGTAAGGATTTGAGCGAGATTGACAAGGGCCAAATTATAATGCTAGAGCATCTCCAAAACTGCAGCTCTTGTGGGGTGTTCCCGGGCCGGCAGTGGTCAGTATCTATCAAAAGTGCTCCAAGGAAGGAACAGTGGTGACCCGGCGACAGGGTCATGGGCGGCCAAGGCTCACTGATGCATGTGGGGAGCGAAGGCTGGCCCGTGTGGTCCGATCCAACAGACGAGCTACTGTAGCTCAAATTGCTCAAGAAGTTAATGCTGGTTCTGATAGAAAGGTGTCAGAATACACAGTGCATCACAGTTTGTTGCGTATGGAGCTGCATAGCTGCAGACCAGTCAGGGTGCCCATGCTGACCCCTGTCCACCGCCGAAAGCTCCAACAGTGGACATGTGAGCATCAGAACTGGACCACGGAGCAATGGAAGAAGGTGGCCTGGTCTGATGGATCGCGTTTTCTTTTACATCACGTGGATGGCCGGGTGCGTGTGCGTCACTTACCTGGGGAACACATGGTACCAGGATGTACTATGGGAAGAAGGCAAGCTGGCGGGGACAGTGTGATGCTTTGGGCAATGTTCTGCTGGGAAACCTTGGGTCCTGCCATCCATGTGGATGTTACTTTGACACGTACCATCTACCTAAGCACTGTTGCAGATCATGTACACCCTTTCATGGAAACGGTCTTCCCTGGTGGCTGTGGCCTCTTTCAGCAGGATAATGCGCCCTGCCACAAAGCAAAAATGGTTCAGGAATGGTTTGAGGAGCACAACAACGAGTTTGAGGTGTTGACTTGGCCTCCAAATTTCCAGATCTCAATCCAGTTGAGCATCTGTGGCATGTGCTGAACAAACAAGTACGATCCATGCAGGCTCCACCTCGCAACTTACAGGACTTAAAGGATCTGTTTGGTGTCAGATACCACAGCACACCTTCAGGGGTCTAGTGGAGTCCTATGCCTCGATGGGTCAGGGCTGTTTTGGCAGTAAAAGGGGGACCAACACAACATAATGTTATGCCTGATCGGTGTATATTTATTGTTCTTCAGCAGTCATTGGAAATCACACAAACGTGGAATTACTTCATAGCTGTTCAACTATTTTTAAAAAAATCTAACTCGCTTAGAATATTTCAACCAATCAGAATCAAGAATTGTATAATAATACAACAAATTTTGAAGCATTACACATATTTTATCTCACCACTTGTTAACTCTAGTAATTTACCATGATCTCTTTCCACAGGTGTCTATAGGGAAGATGTATGAGATCCAGAAGACTGTCGTTGAACAGGAGGAAAAGAAGAGCGATTGATGTGATGGTCAAGAGTTCTCAGACGATAGAGAACTGCTGACTGTTCTTCAAACATCTGCGTCAGGCTGGTCATGATGGTGATCTGCATTGGAGACCTTCATCAGAATAGATCCCACGTTCACTCTTTCTGTTTACACAGTCATTTAAGATGCAGTGTGTCAGGAACCAATATATAAGACACTGTAGTGTCTATATAAGATGCAGTAGAAAGTGTACATAATGTATTTTTCATGATTTGTTAGTGTTACAATAAATCCATGTAAGTTACATTTCTTTGAGTTGGGTCTTCTGAAAAAAATGACTGTTTTCATTGATCTTTTCAGAAAGGGTAAAGGTGTCTGACAAGGTCGAGCAGTTAAAAATAGCTTATTCTATTCATTTTCGGTCAGCGATGGCCTAGTAAAACATGGTGACGGGTATAAAGATCACATTACTCAATGCCTACGAACAGATTGTGGATAGCAAAAGCAAACAGTTTTGTTAAAACTCGTATGTTCAAAGCCTTAAACGTGGCCCAGTTAGAAGTGCATCATGTAAACAGAGATGTCGAGATCTAAATGAAATTATGCATGCACATTTACATTTATTCATGAGGCACATACTGTTGGCAGAGGCAACTTGCATTAATCATTAGTGTTAATGAGAATTAAAATAAGACTAGTGAATATTTTATTCAAAGCTATTTTACTGTATCGTGACATTAAAGCAAAATATAAAAAAAAAATCATAGTCATTATACCTCTCTTATTGTTGCCTTTTAGCAGCTTAAAAAATTGCATTTACCTTAAATGTATTGAATTTGCCCAAGTCATGGTAAATATTATAACCTAATTTTCTAAATAGCCATGTGTAATATTATCTAACAACCAAATCTTACATAATTGACATCTGCGGCCAGTTGCATAAACTTAGCCAGTGTATTAAGACTAGCGTCCAACTAGCAGTTAATGTACCCCTATGGTGAAAATCAAGTTTTTAATGTTTATATGTCTATGTGGTGTTTTTAATATGCTTTAAGACAAACCATGTGCAAATTCATAAGTCAAACACCATTGCTGAGTATTTTCTCTTTAAACCTGCAGTGATCTAAAGACAGTCTCAAAAACACGGTTTGAAATTGCTGCTGTTTCTGACATTACAAACTAGCTTGTAACAAATCGTGTCATCGTGTGGGCGGGCTTTAGCATATCATTAACTATGACCGCTCTGAAACAGGGGAGTCTCAAGAGAAGCCATGTTATCCCAGTATATTTGTTTTTTGATATGTAAAATCGGGTTGACTTAGCAATATAGCGGGTGTATGATGTATGTTATGATGAACTACATGTCTTTTTCCACTGACATTCTGAGTTGTTCAAAGCATTTCTAAGGATACTGATTTTTAGAAGGAAGTTGTCTGACTCTGAGTTGGCGAACTGGAACATGGTTTGTGTAACATTAGCAACACATTATCAGCTGTTTGATAACATAGTAAAGCAAAAGGCTAATCATATTAATTACTATTATGTGTCCAACGTTGTAAAGAGCAATACCATTGTGCAGCACTTACCTCAGTAAGTTGACCAAGTGGATCTCTGAGCTGGAGGCGGGGCTAATTAGCATATTCATTGTTCCACATATACTAAATGAAGCAAGGGTGTAGAGTTACATTCTAGCTATTTTAAGGCATAGCAAAAAAAAATTCAAAGGAAAAAAACATTTAAATATGTCATTTTGGTAATCAAAGATGAGTTTTAAGGGATAAAATTGACTATAAGGGGTAATCTGTCTTACTTTTCTGATTCTAATTAGACCAATCAACCAATTTATGTAACTGACTTTTAAAAAGTTAGGACCAGTTTTGAAGGAAAAAATTGGATGACTAACTTTTAAGACTAGCCTAAGGAATTTATGCAACCGGCCACTGCTCTATTTGAGCTTTTTATTTACAGAGCAGAAACATCAAGTGTCAGTCAGCCTTCTCTTCTGATCTATTTCACAACCACAATGTTTCGTTTTTGGGTTATATTATATTGACTGTGCAGATTTGTGGTTCTTCCTATCCACCTTATTCCTGCCGAGCCTACTGCTTTTTGAATTATGTGTGGCACTTCCGGTTTGGGGATCTTCCATTCAAAAAAGACTGAAACGAATCATTTCAGGTTGCCCTACAAATAAAGCTTATCCGTCAGTTTAACTGAATGAGCTGTCAACTTTCCTTCATGTTTTATTTTCAGACATCATGAGAATAACGTAACGCTTGATATTTTAACATGACGTTATAACAAGAATATCTATGGCAAGAGCTCTTTTCAGTCGCTGCATTCTTTTGCTCGTGATTATTTTTTCCCTTTGCACTCCGCTGTAATAGTATGAAAAAAAGGACAACATATACTGAACATTTGTGGTCTGTTCTCCCGATTTAATTTACGATATATCCCATTAATGATTCACTGGAAAGCACGAAAAATCTCTCGTTTTTTCTCCTCAAATCCTCACGTCTCTTTCCAGGTTTGTTTTCACACGTAAATACAATTTATTATCTGTCAAAATATGAAAATCACTTTGAAATAGCAGGCCTATCACGCAATGCTGAAGTTAATGAACATTTTTGATTAAGGCAATGTATGTTACATAATACAGATATATATTACTACAGTGATATTTAAAGTGGGGGTATCACACAGTTTCTGCCAATCTCATGTTAATCTTGAGTACCTACAGAGTAGTATAGCTTCCTTCATATCGCTGAAAAGTTTTTAGTTTTCTCATATTTATAAAAGATATATACGCTGTACCGAGTGTTTCCGAAAAGAGCCGAGCTCCTGGAGGCGTGTCATGTGAGCGGAGATAGAGTGACGAGCTGTCAGGAGCACGCGCAGCTTTTGTGTAGCGATAGTCTACAAGCTATCAATGATCAGCTAAACAACTGTATTTAAACACACACAATACACCATGGCATTATCCCTGGATAACTTTTGAATCACTATAGTAAATATAGCATACAGTGAATGATGAATAATGAATTTATGAATTCACTATGTTCGTGTTGTTTACATTATATGCACTTAGGCGCCTATTGCCAACAAAACAGACATTTGAAGCAGTTTTACTCACCACCTGCGGTTCAGACTCATGACCGGGATCATTATCGCCGTGACCGCTCCATCTTTCAGTTTCAAACGATCTGTAAATCCAGCGCCGAACTGGGCCTTGTTTATGAAACCATAAGCACCGATTCTGAGGGCTCGAGCAGCCACGGAAAAACACGAGATAATCTCCATTCATTTTAACCAATAAAAAGTGATTGCAACTATCAGTTTCTATGGTTATTTTAATAACAAATTTTGAGAGCGCATCAATGTAATGCGTGAGAACAAAACCCTCAGCTCCATATAACACTGGGTTCTTTGGGAAGCAAGGTTATCTTTCCCTCACAACCAAAAACACACTTCTTTGGTGGCATTGTTGATTTCGTGAAGTCCTGTGACCTGTGCAGCGCTGCCGACGACTTCCGTAAACCCGAACGCGCGTTGATGGGCGTGCTCTTGTTCTCTCGCTCTGGTCGACGTGTGCGCGCGCGCCCTTCCGGGAGAAGTGCTCGTACAAGGAATTCCGACCTTGTTGACGTCACTCAGGCCGATACTCGAAAAAAACTGTCAAATTCTTGAAAGAGAATTTTTTGCACAGAAATACTCCGTCATACGTCCAACTCGTGTTTTGAAACTTTGGCCATGTTTAGCATGAGAATCCAACTCTTTAACGGTGTAAATAAGTTTTAAATAGCATTATACCACCCTTTAACCCGTCCGTTATTGCTGTGGAAAGAATCACGCTTTTGGGGTTATTCATGGTCTGTTGAAATTACCTGGTTGAAGCTTTTACACTTTTAAATATTTTTTTAATGTTCGATGGTTGAAGAGTGAGTAGAATAATACATTGTACCCTGTTTAAGAAAAAAAAACGTATTATTGTGTTCATGTAGAGCGAGCCATCACAAGGTTGCCAATTCATCCATAATCGGGCAAAAAAGAAATGGTTACATTGTGCTGCACTTTCTCAATCATCATTTACTGAGTATAATCTCAGCTAGTACATGAAATCTCATGTGCATACATAAAGAATATTTGCATATGTTGAAACAAACATTTGCATATTGCAAAACAGAACGCCGCCTTCCCTCTGTGTGCTCATATAGTCAAACAGATGCATAGGCCAAACAAACACTGGAGGGAAAAACTGTGGCAAAGCTGGACTTTAGTTACAATGATAGATAGCGTATCTCATATGCATACACACAGACTTATTATTAGACCTACTTTACTTTCAACACAGCCAATCTCTGTCCTCATACTGAGAGAAGTGTAAACATTCAGTTCTGGTGTCTTCCAACTCTTTATACTGCTATCAATGCAGAATGCCATTCAATCTACTGAATGATTTACAATACATACAATACAATGTGCAGTTATTAACCGTTTATTCAGGTGTCTTTTCAATTATGTAGTTTTGACCCCTAAGTAGTTCCTTGACATTTTAAGTTTAAAGTCCAACACAGCTAAAGCAGAGTTTATTGAGAAGGAAATTTCAGCAGCATCTGTTGGTTGTCCCAAATGGAACTGATAAAATCCCATAATGCATTGTTGAATGGTTTCCTCTATGTTAAGTCTCTGCATTGCAAAAAGAAATAAAGAAAAGTGTCAATAACTGTGCAGCCATGATGGAAACAACACATTTGAAATTATAAATAAATGACACGACTCATTTGTGAAAGAAAACCAGATTGCATCCCTTGCCTTATTTAAATAGTTCAACTAAAAAAATGAAAATTGCGTCATCATTTACTCATCCTTATGTAATTCCAAACCTATATGACTTTCTTTCTTCTCTGAAACACAAAAGGAGAAAATGTGAAGAATGTCCAAGCTTCTCTTTTCCATGCAACAAAACTGTCAAGCTTCAAAAAGGAACCATAAAGCATCTTGTGCACAATATTCCAAGTCTTCTGGAGTCATACAATAGCTTTGTATGAGTAAGAAACAGTCCAAAATTCAAGTCATTTTCTCACTAAAAAGATCTGATTTGCATATTCAAAAAGCGTCACATATCATTATTTCTATGCATCTCACACTGTCAGAAAAAAAGGTACAGTGCTTGTCACTGGGGCAGTACAAAAGTGAAAAGGTACATCTTTGTACCTTCTTACCCCTAAATGGTGCACATTAAAGGTACATATTAGTACTTTAAAAGTATATATTAGTACCTTTTTACCTTTGCACCGTACCTTTTTTCCTGACAGTGCAGACAGATCGTGCTGTGTTTAAATGCAAATGTGAAGCAAATGCAGAAGACAAGATTTCAGAAAAACAAAAAGAAATAACACTGGCTCTTGTGTCAGCATCACACGAATGCGTCGTGCTGCTCATGTGAACAGCGTCGGCCAATAATGAGCCGGTGTTCTGACAGAACCTGGAAACGCTGCACTGTCTATACAATGTAATCAGCGAACGAGTCTGACAGGGTAAAGAAGAAATTGTTGAATAACGTTGTTATTTTTGTTTTGTTTTTGCGCACAAAAAGTATTCCCGTCGCTTCATAACATTAAGGTTGGACCACTGCAGTCACGTTGACTATTTTAACAATGTCTTTGCTACTTTTCTGGACCTTGAATGTGGTATTTATGTTGCTTTCTATGGGGGATAAAAAACCTTTTGGATTTCATCAAAAATATCATAATTTGTGTTTCGAAGATGAACAACATGTCTTACAGGTTTGGAACGACATGAGGGTGAGTAAATGATGACAGAAATTTCATTTTTGGGTGAACCAACCTTTTAAATTTCAGTCTGTTCCTCACACAAAATATTCTTGTGACAGAATAGTACAGCACATGAGACAAATGTGCCACCTTTATGGTACTTTTATGGTGATTTTTTGGAGTTCGACAGCCCTCGTCCACTTTCTATGTATGGATCAGAGCATTCTGCTTGGACATTCTGCAACATATCTTCTTTCGTTAACAATTTTTGGGTTTGGAACAACTAAAATATCATTTTAATTTTTTTAAATTCAATTAAAACAGATTTTACCAGGACGTTACTTTTATTACTGAACTCAATATTCAGTGTCATCTATTTGTTCTCACGCTATTGGATGAGAACAAAACTTTAACTGAATTGAGCTGGATGAAGACACCACAGAGCTGCTTTATATCTGATACTACTTTGTTTCATAATTGACCAATTTTGCAACATCAGCACTGAACTGACTGAACTCGAGCTGAATTACAACTCTACTGTCTTCTATAAAGCTGCTTATAGCTGATTTTAACTCATTTCATAATTAATGAACTTATTTATTGAACTGAGCTGAATAATGACACTTGTCATTTTAGATCTGCTTTACAGCCGATTTTCCTGTTTATCACTGTGAAGCTGCTTTCAAAATCCGTATTGTATAAAGCGCTATTGAAACAAAGATGACTTGACTTGAATGTCAGTCCACTCCATATATCGTATAACCTTGTTGGCATCCCCTTGAGAGCACATTCATGTATTTTTTGTAATATTAGTCCTTCGTTTCAGTCATTTGTGTGATCAAAACGCACCAATTTGGCGCAGCGTGCTGTGCGTAAAAGCGCGTCACTTCATATCGCGTGGAAAGCTGCGGTTTCACTGGATGTCGAGCTGTGGTACTTCAGGGAATAGTTCAGCCCATCGTTGTTGTCCCAGAACTCAGAGTTATCTTCCCTCATGTACACGGCGAAGTGCACAGAAGCGCTCGGATCTAAGAAAGGAGGCGTGTACATGGTGAAGGAGAAGCGCTCTCCGCGCGTCTTGTCCTCGGTGGGCACGGGGATGGCTTGCGCGTCCACGAACGACAGCCAGTCGTTGAAAGTATACCTGACCCCAACCTCTCTCCTACCCACCGCCCGTATGATCCCACGGACATCAAACTGTGTGACCGTGACGCTTTCCAGCGCGACACGACTGCGCGCGAGCCGCGTGTGCATGTCACCGGAGTCCACGGGCATCTTGAACGTCGGGACCAGATAGTCCAGTGCCAGAGTGGACTTGATGTTCACGCACAAGTCATCCATGAAGTCCCGGTCCTTATGAAGAGGGAAACTCTTCAGCCTGTTAAACACTTTGGCGGGAATATGAGGATCCTCGCTGGTGCTGAAGTGCTTGACGCTCGCCAGATTCAACCCGAGCGCGTCCGCGAACTTCACGCGTTTCCTGCAGCTCTGGGAGATCTGGTGGTACAGATTCACCTGCTCTGGATACGCAGGTAAGGACTTGGCTCTTCTCCTGTCTTTCAGGTACTCGGGTATCTCCTCGGGTTGAAGATCATCATCGGAGTCCATTCCGTTCTCCATCTGCTCCTCATTCATTATGTTCATCATTCCAGGTTTGTAATGTCCAATGACAGAATGTATCCTTCCAGGAGAGTCACTCCTGAGGAGCATGTATGTGCAGAGTTGGGAACTAATAACAACTCCACGTGAGCATATATGTGCAGGTCTATATTAATGGTTTGTCTAGTAATCAGTTACACGCTGGTTACGCCCACCCACTGCGGGCTCCAGTTTGCCTTGTTCGAACCAGATAGATAAATGTAAGAGTAAATTCAGTGGGTCAATCAGACAGATGTCAACATGCACTTTTACACTCTCTTTAGAAACAGATGAAGTTCCTGTAAAGAGACATTTTCTCAAGGTCAGAGGTTTTCAGTTTTTACAGATGCAGGGTCCCCCACCAGACTGTCTACCAACCACCAATATAAAACATCAAGATTTATAATAACTTGAACAATATTACAATAAAGAATTGCTGTAACTGACTTGTAATTTAATACAATGCCATGGAGTTTTAATACATACAATATATGTGTTGTATTATGTATCTAATTCACGGCCATCTGCCTAATTTTAGTCCATGGGTTCCTGCCGAAAACCCTGGCACTGGCGCGGTAGAGTCTGTGATCATCTCAGAAACACCCTAAATTTGTTCATTTGATATACCTCAAAAATATACAATAAATATAGGCTTACCTTTAATATATGCCAAATATATATTTAGGGGAATCTCATGAAAACTGTCAAAACAATTTCACCCTATATGAAAAGAAAATAAATGCTATTTTTGGAATCAATGGATCATTAAGATTGCTTGCATTGAGACATTATTTAAATGACTGAGATATTTTTTCCCATATATATATATATATATACACACACACACACACACATATTGTTTATGAAAGAAGTCTCTTATACTCACCAAGGCTGCATTTATTTGATCAAAAATACAGTAAAAACAGTAATATTGTGAAATATTATTACAATTTAAAACAGTTTTCTATGTGAATATATTGTAAAATGTAATTTATTCCTGTGATCAAAGCTGAATTTTCAGCATCATTACTCCAGGCTTCAGTGTCACATGATCCTTCAGAAATCATTCTAATATGCTGATTTATTTACACACTTATTATTTATAATATAATTTATTAATACATTTAAATTAATAAATTATTTTAAAACATTTTAAAATGTTCCACACAACATTACAGTACTTTTGTATATAAATCAATCAATAAAAAGTACATGCTGTAATGTGAACACTTTGAAATGCTTGATAAATCAGTTCTGGTCTTCAGATTTGATTGGTCATGCTGCGTTCCAAGAGTTTTGATATCCAGTTTAACATCACTGGGTTTTCATTTAGTAGTTGTGTTCCAAATGAGGCACTATACTCTATTTACTATGCACTACTCAACCATTTAGTGTTTGAATTTTATAAGGTTATTTTCTCATTCAGCATCAGAAGCCCCGTTTCCACCACAGGAACTTTCCCCAGGAACTGGAAGGGACTTTGGGGTGGTACTCGGTGTGTTTTGACTGGAGGTACCAGGGTCTAAATAAAGTTCCATGTAAAAATTCTCCCCTCAAAATGTCCCTACTCGCGAGATAGTACTTTTTCAAAGTTCAGGAACTTTCGGGGGTGGGACTTGGGCGCTGAACATGCTGATTGGTTGAGTTCACGCAGCATTTTGATTGGTTGACTCCACACAGCAATTTATTTTAACCACAATTTTTAAGTCTGTTGCAGTGCGTGCAGTAAGAGTTGTTTGCTATTCAAATCAACAGCGGAGTTAAAAAAATACACCAGATGGACCGTCGATGAGGTTCAGGCTTTATTAAGCTTATATGCGGAGGATGAAATCCAGCGGGAACTGGAAAGTCGCGCACAGTCCTATGTCACCGGACTTAATCTTCGTGGTACTTAAGACCGCGATGGAAATGCAGACAGCAACAAGTCTGGGGGAAAAAAGCTCCTGGGACAAATTGTTCCATAATTTCGGTGGAAAAGTGGCTAGAGACTGAAAGCCCCTCCACTGCGACAGTTGAGTGCATGAAGTGTCTTGACTTTCCACACTTTTGACTCTTGAATAGGTACTTATTTTGATTAGGTAATTACTTTAAAAAAGTATGTTCCGCTAAAAAAGTATGTTCTATATAGAATGAATGCAATCTGGACGTACTGTGTCCGCAATGTTGTCATAATCATGTGACCTACCAGCGTCAGTGGCCTTGTCCCAAATGAAACCCTAAGCCCTCACGATCTTTCTCGCCTACCATATAGTAGGGGAGTGTGCAATTTCAGATACAGCCTTTGTTTTTCAGTTAATTATATGCATCATCTGGGTATTTAAAGTGCACTTTTTCTTTTTGGAATTTTCAGTGTGAACACACCACTCACACTGTGTACTAGAATAGTGCGTAAGTACACAATTTTTTTTTAAATTGAGATTTATATATCATCTGAAAGCCGAATAATAATCTTTCCATTGATGTATGGTTTGTTATGATAGGACAATATTTGGCCGAGATAACTATTCGAAAATCTGGAATCTGAGGGTGCAAAAAAATAATCACCTTTAAAATTGTACAAATGAAGTCCTTAGCAATGCATATCCACTCACAAAAATAATTTTTTGATATATTTATAGTAGGAAATTTACAAAATATCTTCATGGAACATGATATTTACTTAATATCCTAATGATTTTTGGCATAAAAGAAAAATCGATAATTTTGACCCATACAATGTATTGCTAGCTATTGCTACAGATATACCCGTGTGACTTATGACTGGTTTTGTGGTCCAGGGTCACATATGTGTAGACGGACTGAAAGCAGAGTGAGTAGCAGATTTTCCTGGATTTGTGTTTTCTCCCACTCCACGATCACTCAAATCATGTTTATCTGCTTGGAGACATATGTAAAGCTTGATGCTTTGACATCTTTTTAACAACTGACCATTTGTTTGAACTTCTTGTTTATTGAACAACCACACAGTTACAATCATGCTGTTGGTCTAAATATCAGCACATCCAGGAAAACCTACGGCACTAGACACCTATACAAATAAACAGACATCCAGTAATCTAAGAGGTTTAGATGGAAACATTTATAGTGCAGTTGCTGGAACAGGGCAACAGGAGTCAGATGTAACCAGCAGAAGTGTAAACAGAGCACAGAGCGTCCATCCAGTATGTGTCTCTCTGTCCAGTACAGCAGCTTTACTTCTGGCTGCTCTCCCAAATAATAGCCACAGGACAGTGAGAGCTTCAAAACATGCTGTTATCACAGACTAAACAAACACAAGGCAATGTTACAACACCAATAATGTCCAACTACAACATGAGTGGACAGACAGACTTGACCTAAAATGGCTTTCTTATTTACATGTTTGCATGTAATAAGCAAATGTATGCTGTAACGTACATAGTTCAAAGCTGTTTAGATGTGATTACAAGCTGAAAGCACAATACATTTTGTGTTTTGTGTGATGGTTAAAGTAAAAATGTCAGACTTTCCACTTTTAACTTACATGTATGTCACAATGATCTGAGCGATGACCTGCCATGCTAAATTGACATTTTAAAACAATGAATTCTGAGAAACTCCGAAAGATTAATGCAAATTTATACTTAACTGTTACATTTTTAATATCAGAATATACTATGGCTCTACATTTAAAGTTACAACTAGGTTAAAGGCACACCTTAAAGGGATAGTTCACCCAAAAATGAAAATTCTGTTATCATTTACTCACCCTCAAGTTGTCCCAAACCTGTATACATTTCTTTCTTCTGCTGAACATAAAGGAAGATATTTTGAAGAATGTGAAAAACTGAACAATTCTGGGGCACCATTGACTTTTTTTCCTACTATAGAAAGTCAATGGTGCCCCAAAGCAGCCTGGTTACAAACTTTCTTCAAAATATCTTCCTTTATGTTCAGCAGAAGAAAGAAACTCATACAGGTTTGGAACAACTTGAGGGTGAGTAAACGATGACAGAATTTTCATTTTTGGGTGAACTATCCCTTTAAGAAAAATGTGCTTTTCACTACTCCCATAGTGTATAATTGCAGAAAAAATAGTTATGTTTTTACATATAACATTGATGGAGCATCACATTTTGTGTGAAAATAAATCATAAAAGTGGTTTGTTTGTTTAAAAATCTTATAAATGTATGAAGGTGGGCCTTTTAGTCCACAGACACACGGGGTAAAAGGCTCACCAGCATGGGGAAAAAAGGCATAAAGTATTGATACAAATACTTTAGCTAAAATAATATGTTTTTTAATAATGTCTAAGTTAATACTTGTTCAAAACAATCACTTTAGCAAAGTTTGTACTATTTTCGTTTTAATTTGATAAATGAATTTTTGTTCAATAAATAAATTGTCATTAAAATGTTTATTTTAAAAATATTATTTAAAAAACTAATGATTCAGAAAGCATTGAATGAGATCCCACAATAATTGAATATAGCTTTACAGTAGTAACAATAAATATGATATTTTATTATATGCTATGATTAATAAATATGATGGTTTCATTATAAATATGGTGATTATCTCTAAGGTGGACACCCAACTTAATATATTATATTTACCATCTGCAGCAGCTGCAATTCACCAGCAGATGTCAGTGCTGTAACACTTCCTGGCCACCAAAAGGTCTAAACATAAATACTGTATGTTGGGCAGAAAACAGTCATTCCATTAGATTTAAAAAAAAAAAAAAGAGAGAGAAAAAAAAAAAATCCAGTTATCACAATCTATTGATTTCAAAACCTCAGTAACATTTTTAGCTTAAGTTTTGCTTGGAAAGTGTATCTTTCTTAAGCATAAATGTCACTAGGTTTGATATAGCCTAATGAAACCACATTCATTCATATTGGGTCTTACTGTAAGCAGTGTTGTGTGTAATGCATTACTAAGTAGGCTAATTAATTACTGTAATTTAAATACTTTAAATACTTACTCTTAATTTTTCTGTAATTTCCAGTTACTTCAGATGTAATTGCATTAAAACCTAGATAGAGTATTGAACGATTCTACATAAAACAATAGAGGATTTAACATCAAAATTTAACATCTAATGTTAAAATGTACATTTTTTAATGTAACTGTCAGGGTTATGTCTTGTTTAGCTGTGTTTTTGTTCATGTGTCTTTTGGTTTTTAAGTAACCCTTTCAGTTTAGTCTTTTTCATGCCCTAGTTAGTTTCCTTAGTTACTGATACATTCACCTTGTTAACTCTGCCCTTGTCAGTTCGCATCTTTCAGTTAAAGTGGTGTTAGTGTGTTTGTATCCACCTCATTGTTTCATTTGTAAATTTAATGTGTCTTGCTTCCGATGTCATTCGCTTCCAGTTATTTTTAGCTGTACAACACAGCTCCTTATGCTGCTTGATATTGCAAACTGGTATTTCTTACCATATTGCTTTAATATATTGTCTTAATTATAAACACGCTGGTTTGTATCACAAACAGTTTTACAGTTTACTGCATTTTGATATTCTTCTAGTCAATTCCCTATAGCCGCTAATAAATCAGAAGTTCTTCTGCGTTGAAAAATAAGGTGGATTCTCTGTGTTTATTAAAAGTATCTCAATTGATTATCTTGTATCTCCTGATCACCAGCATATATATGACAGTAACCTTCTCCCTTTAAATACTTTGGTCAGTTCAAGAATAATTTATGCAATTTTATATTATATATTTGAAAGAATCAAAAGAGCAGTCTATCCTTGTATTGTTCAACTGGTCGAGGTTGATATGGGATTTAGCAGGTAATTAGTAATAGGTAATGCAATACTTTTAAGAGAGAGTAATTAGTACAGTAATGTAATTACACTGTTAAATATGTAATTAGTAGCTAGTAATTAATTACTTTTTTAGAGTAACTTACCCAACACTGACTGTAAGTGTTCAAATACTGTTTAGGGCCACTGTATACATATACATATACATATATATATATATATATACACTCTTAAAAATAAAGGTTCTCTTTCCATTGCACAAAAGATTCATTATAGTGGAAAAAGGTTCTTTACACTGAGAAATCTCTTTTCACAAAAAATGAAGAATTAATTCTTTTAAGAACTGATCACTCACTCAAAAAAAATGAACTTTCACTGTTGTTTCACTCAAACCATCCTTGTTCACATTACATTACAAAACTCATGTAATGTAACTCATTTTTTCTTTACTTAAAGGTGCAATATGTAAGAATTTTGCAGTAAAATATCCAAAAACCACTAGGCCAGTGTTATATATTTTGTTTACTTGAGTACTTACAATATCCCAAATGTTTCCAACTATTTGTAAATCGTGAGAAAATTGCAATTTTAACAAAGGCTCCGTGACGTGTGAGGAGTTGCCTGTCAATTGCGTCATACCCGCGCTATCCTCGGTTTCCGGTTTTAGTGAGTGAAATGCACAAATGAATGTTGACAACTGGGCAGTGGATCCATAGTTCCCAGCATGCTTTGCAAGGGACTGCATTAGGACAAAGACTATAGATATAGAAAGACGGTTCACTCCTATTAGTTATGAATGGGAGAAACTGATAAAGTCATGATAAAGTCATTGTGTCACTGCAGCTGCCCTTAGAAGCTCCGGTTCCCATAGAAACCAGAGACTTTCGCTTAGGACTGCACGTGCGCATTGGCTCGTCTAGCCTGAAAAATACGCTTTTTTTTTTTTTTTTTACGTTATTTGAGCATAAGAAACAACTTATGTTGAAATATGTTATTTAATGTTTGCCAAGCAGTTTTTGAGATTTCAGGATTCCCCTATTCAAATAGATAGGACTTGGTCTTGGATGTCCGAAATAGCTGCCCGGAGGCATTGCAAATATGGCCGCCGAGTGAACAGACTTTCCTTGAAATGGACTTTGATTAGGAGAGTAAATTTAGGGATTAAAGCGTTATGTGTTTTTCAGTAAAGGAAAAGATGTTTATGTTAGTGTTTAATGTTCAGTTATGATGGACATTTAGAGGAGTTTCTGTAATGTTTTTGAATTCTGTGATTACCATTATGCCATTAAGAGTGGCGCCTCAATTAAATTGAGTTCAACAAGTTATTTTTTGAGTGCATTTTGTAAAGCAAATAGTTAATTTAATAAGGTAAATTAAGTCAATAAATGTGTTCACCTTACGTAATAAACAACATTATTAAGTAAACTGCACATATAAATATTATGTACCTTGACAAATTTTGTCAGCTTTACTTTAATTTCTTTTGTTCATACAACTAAATTGTTATTTGTACAGATTACTCAGTATAGTTGCGTGGGACCACTTGACACTGCTTTTTTAAGTAAATACAACAATTCTTTTTTTTTTTTTTTTTTTTTTTTTTTTTTTTGAGTGCTGAAAGGTTTTTTGGGGAACCAAAAATGGTTCTTCTATGGCATTACTGCGAATACCCCCTTTTAGAAAATTTATAAAAATGCATATGCATAACTTTTTTCTGAAATGAGTTTACAGCAAGTACCATAACCAGTTCTTTGTTTATTGGGACACAATAAAGCTGAATGATTTGACGGCTGCATTTCAGTCAGTGTGACATGAAAACACTGGCACAGGTTACAGTGTGTAATTCTCTCACATTAGCATTAGTATGGGAAAGTTGCTTGTATCTTATATCATATACAAGTACATTACATTCATTTTGTTTAAAAAAAAAAAAAAAAAAAAAGGAATGTATAAACACCGTTCATGGTGGTACACTGATATGCATTTAAATGGCACATCGATGTATAACTGCCAAAAACACAATTATCTTCACTAAAGATGTGATGACTTCTAGCTGATTGACTATGTGGTTGTAAAAGAACTTAAGCACATAATGACTTCGGTTACACTTAAATTTAAGTTGACGTAGTTACATTGTACTTACTCAAATAAGTATTTACTAATATTACATAACTACATGTACTTACTTTAGAGTTACGGTTTGGTTTAGGTTTAGTTACTTGTAATTATGCATAATTTACTGTTTTTACTATAGTAAGTACATGTAGTAATGTGTAACTACGTCACCTTAAAATAAAATGATACCATGACTTCTTTTGGTTAGGTTATGTACAATCACATTCTGAACATGTCTGCTTCATATTTCCCCCCAAAATCAAAAGAAAAATATGAAATTATGTTTTGCATAAAAAAATGAAGACCATTTTTGCATTGCAACATTATTTTCAAGACAAATTAACATGATCATAATGCAAAATAAGAATTGGCGATGAGAACTGGGCAAGAAAATATGCTTAATTTTCATAAAAAATAATGTCACAATGCAACAAATCTTAAATAATCTCCATTTTATTTATGCAAAATCTAGTAATATACATATATATATATATTTTTTTTTTTTTTTTTTTTTTCACTTTTGATTTTGGAGCTTAATATGACTAGCTGCAGCTGCTAATAATAATCTTGAATCTATCACATTTGGCATGTTAACAATTTAATAATTTGATATTGTTTGATTTTAATAAATTCATTCATTTTTTGAGATCTAAAACAATTTGTATAATTTCTCTCTGGTCCAAGTAGCAATAACTTGCATGTGAAAATGATGCATTTCAAGTGAAATTAAATTATTTCTTTGAGGAACAAACTGTTGTGTTTATGAATGTGATAATATTCAGTATATTCCACATTTCAGCCTGCATATTTCAACTGAATAATTCTGTTACACAACAGAAAAAACAATTAGACAATCAAAACTTCATCTTTAACGTACATATTTATAATGCTCAAAGTAGATCTAAAATATACTTTCATATATCATAAAAACATCTGCATATCAGTATTTAAATCCCAAGGGATATACGTGACAACAAACATCGAAACAAAAGTTGCCTTCATTAGTAGAATCTTTATGGTAATGGAAAAACCTGAAATGGATTATGGGAACTGTAGTTTCCACTGAGTCCATCATGCCTCCTCTGCGGTGTATAGACGGTACATCAACGTGACAATTACCGCGGCGACAGCAGGTATCAACCAGTTTGACCACCAGCTGGAACAAGAGACGAAATGGAAGG
Organism: Ctenopharyngodon idella; assembly: GCF_019924925.1. Classification (NCBI taxonomy): domain Eukaryota; kingdom Metazoa; phylum Chordata; class Actinopteri; order Cypriniformes; family Xenocyprididae; genus Ctenopharyngodon; species Ctenopharyngodon idella. The sequence continues at coordinate 4,152,232 of NC_067242.1, read as the reverse complement.
TTTGGAACAAAGCACTTGGTAATTAACTTGAATTATTAATCGGATACTTGCTGTTTCTGAACTACAATGGAAAGTGAAAATAAGAGACAGTAGATGAGGGACAAGAACATGATCCCTCATACAAGAAAAAAAGATGTAGTGTGTAAACAACGTATCTGGATTTCTTAAAAACATCTAAACCCTCAGTAAACATAAATGTAAACGTACCTTGTTGTTTCTTGTACGGTTGTTACAAGTGACTCCTGTTCAACAGAAAACCACATGCATATTTAGGTGGTTTCGGCCAATGTGAGACAAAAACAGTGAAAGGCAGTGCAGTATTTGTTTGTTAAAACAACATGGAGAAAAAAAAAATGATTTGAAGAATGCTTTACATACTGGTGGTTTGGCAATCTTGTCCCTGTCATCCTGAGAGGAAGGGAGAGGAGGAGAGGCATGATTAAAAAATATCACAGTTTTTTTTTTTCTTTTTTTTCTTCACACATTCACATTTTATTAACAAAGCAAAATTAATTACCATGTCTTAAAGCATTTGCAGTTTGAATGCAGTTTGCTATCTCACATCCAAATGAGGAATTGAACTGCATTCTAAATTCTTTTCTGCAGGGTGCACAACCCTGCTCCATTCCTGTCACAGAAACTGTCTGATAGTATCTGTGCTGAATCCAGCAGCACTACAGATCATCCAAGAGGAATAAAAATGGATTCCAGGTTGTTGATAGTATCTCAAGCACCTGGAGGTCTATGAAAACTTCAACTATGAATCAACAGACTTTTCATCGAACATTCCCAGATATCTCAGGGGGATTGGGAAGTTTGTGATTTTGGTATATATATATATATATATATATATATATATATATATATATATATATATATATATATGTAAATCGCATAGGTTACCATTGGCATCCATTGGTGTGATGTCATCCCTTCACTGAAACTATAAATCGTTATTGACTATTCATGCCTTTTTGTGTGCCAGTGCTGACTGATGGTTGCAAAGCAACAGATGCAAAACAGACTTTGAAAAACATGCAAGGTACAATTTAAAATTACAGCCACCAAGAGCTTTTTGGATGCTTGTTTCTGCCACTGAATAAAAAAAAATATGAATAATAATTGAGACTTTTTTCTCAAAATTGCTAGTTTGTCCCGCAATTCTGACTTTTTTCTCAGAATTGCAATTTTATGTCTCATAAATCTTACTTTTTTATCTCAGAATTGCAAGTTTATGTCCCAGAATTCTGAATTTTTTTCTCAAAATTGCGAGTTTGTCTCGCAATTCTGAATTTTTTTCTCAGAATTGTGAGATATAATCTCATAACTGCAAATTATAAAGTCCAAATTGCAAGTCAAGATATAAACTTGCAATTCTGACAAAAAAAAGTCAGCTTACAATTCTGAATTTTTTCTCAGAATTCCGAGATATAAACTTTATAGACTTTTTTTTTGCAGAATTTATATTTATATATATTCTGAGGGGGAAACAAATGGTGTTATGAGATAAAAAGTCGCAGTTACCTTTTTATTTTATTTTTTATTTTTTTAATTCCGTGGCAGACACAATCAGGTATGAAAGCAAGGCTGTGAGGGATAAACTTACCGTGTTTTCAATGACTGTAAAAAGTTGTATGTAAAAAGCTCCTAGATCACTTATAATTTTCCACAGAGATTTTTGTCTACTGAAATTTCTTGGAAAGATATGTTTTCAGTGTTTCATCAGCAGAACAATCCAAAAACACATTAAATAACAGGAAATGTATGTCTATCCCTCACAACCTCGCTTTCATTGCCGTTAAAAATCAAAGATGGCACAGTTGCGAATAAGGTCTATTGTCTAGCCTTTCAGTTTTTGTTGTTTTACTTTCAATTAGAGAAATATTGTGAACATATGTTTTAATGATTTTTCCCCCCCTGGAAATAGAGCATATTCACAAAAGCAGAAATGTCAGAAAGCAAACAAGGTCTTCTTCACACTAATACTCAACAAGAACACTGATTTCTGGTGGACTTACTGGATGCAGTTCTCCTATGAGCATAGTACTGGCCATCTCGCGTGCATCTGTCGAGTGGCCGACATCTTCAAAACTCTCAGTGGCGTCTCCACCCGCCTGCTCCCGCAGCACCTCCTCTCCTCCAGGGTGCTGTGGACATCAGCAAAAACATCAGATCATCCTCCTGATCAAACTCGAAAGCACAGTCAGCGATGCTGACTTATAAATCCCTTTTGACCTTGATTGACCTTTGAAAATTGTTCTCTAGGATATTATCAGCGGATGTGAGTGTCATCAGCGTGCTGAGTCACGCACAAATATACTTAAAATACCTTATGTGCACTTTTAGACCTAGCATGAGTAAAATGACCAGAATTGGTAGTTCTCTAGATCTAGATAATGTGGAATGAGGTGAAATGTTAGTGGTTATCTGATCAATTTCTCCAGGTAGTGTGTGGTGCAACTACAGCTTATCTCCATATAATTCCAAAAACAAATTTAATCAAAAATAACTGTGCATCTGATTGTTTAATGAGATGTATTAGTTACTGCACTAATGCCAATTTCACACCAAACACATTAGTTGGCAACTGTTAAACTTAAATCTGTCAGGTCCAACTTTGAGAGCACTTGGCAAAGTTCACTCCATTAAAAACTCGCTTTAAGCAGTGTAAAGTTTTGTACTGGACGTTTTGAGCTGTCTTTTTCAATGATTTCATTTATTAACTCTATGCATTATAATGCACATATATTTTATTTCTATTATGCATTACGATTCCAAGGTGCTATATAGGCGCTATGTAAACATATGTTTACACAATGCAATACGTAATGCATGCATTACAAAATTCCAAAACAACAATACCATAATGCGAATGTTAGCTATGTGTTTGGCACCAAACTGAACATTTGAGTCTCTATTTTAAAAACTCACCTCCTCGAGAAACTTTGTGACATCGTATACTTTATTATTAATGATAATCCATGTGCTTTTAAAAGAGTTCCGTTCCTCCACCTCTGACAAACGATAATATTTAACACCCTTTCCGTCTGTTCCGTTGTTTTCCATTGGTTTGTTTAAATGTGTGCTATTTGTTCTGAAGGTTACAGAAACTCTCCTAAGCTCCCCTGCGAAACGATCACTTCATGTACCTCAAAACTGGACCTGCCAACAATTGCATTTCCCAACTCGCAAGGCAACGCCCATTCCGCTTAAGACGGAATCTGATTGGATGGTATCATGCGTGGGTTGCCTACTGTGTTTGTTTTGATTGGACCAAGGGCTGTCAATCAACTCAATAGGTCATAGGTTTCGGCGAAGCCAACGAAGTAACTCGGCAGAAGTTCACGAAAGTTCACGAGAGCATAGTTCTCACGCAATATGGAAACGTTGCAGTTTATCACCATAATGTTAATCTAGTGATGTCCGTTAGTCACGATAATTTAAGTGGGTTGCCCTTAACGCCGTTTCAGCCGCCTGTTGTTGATGTTGTTTAGGTGTTTCTGTCAGATAAGAGTGTGTTCACTTGAAACACTGGCACGCGAGCCTTCACAGTCTCCTTGCTCTTGCCGCCAAAAGCTTGCGCCCTAGTACCTCAACTTTTTTATAACCCCAAACTGAGGTAAAAACTACCTCTTTCTTTCTTCTAATATGTTATAAATCAACTGAGCTACAGTAAGTTTATTGGAGTTTTGTCTCATCTGAAGTAATTACATAATGTGGGCGCGTAATTTCTAATTTTATCACTAGCAAAATAGTCTCTAATTAACTAATAATACTGTAGCTCATTTTGGTCACAGACCAGTGACTGTGTTAGTTTGGCCAAATTAACCCTCACGATTTCCCTTTCAGAATGAGTGGAAGTGGGGCACAGTCTTTGTTTTTCCTCAGTCTTCCGGACCTGAGGAATTTGTGTTCTGTAAATATGTTCTTCCCGAAAAGTTACGATGAAGGGGAGTTGAGAAACAAACAAGTGAAAACCTGCAGGTGAAAAGACGAGTATTATGTTTTAAAATACTTTTACTGGTAGAAGTGTGCTTTTTTTTTTAAACCCCACATGCATTCATAATATCTAGATAGATTATCTTTAACTTGTGATTTCAAGCACATAAAGTGTGATTAGATATTGTTAGACCCTTATATTATTAGGGTTGAAATTATGTACTTAAAGTCACCATGAAATCAAAATTGACAATTTTATGTAAGGAGCCCCTAAGGGGACATGGTGGTGAAAAAAAAAAAATAGATGCGAGGAACAATAATAAGTCAGTGCATTTGCATTTTCTCGCAAATGTTTTGCATTCCCCAGAGAAACTTTGCGTTCGCTCGCAAAACCTCCGTGTTCCCTCGCAAAAACCTTTGCGTTCGCTCGCAAAACTTTTGTGTTCTTTGCGAGTGAATGCAGAGTTTCTCGTGGGAATGCAAACATTTTGCCAGCGTACGCAAGTTTCTCGGGGGAACGAAAAACTTTTGTGAGAGAATGCAAAAGCATTGCCAAATAATTTTTTTTTTCTCCCATATCATTTTTTTTTTTTCTTCACCATGTCCCTTTTGGGGCTCCGTAGTATTGGATTTTAAAGACACATTCTTTCTATTTAACAACTAGGCAAACAGACCCTATGGTTGTATCAATCACATGTATTACATACTTCCACTTACTGACTAAATAGAAAAAAAAAGCTTTTTTTTTTTTTTTTCTTCTGTCTTACAGGGAGCTTGTTCTCTTGCATTCAGACATTGTTGCCTCACCTCTGTTGGGCCATTTTGGGGGCATCACTGTTATAATGACTGTAAGTATGATATATTGTGTGATATCAAATATAATTTACAACCAGCTTTAAACTAAAAAAAAAAACATGTATATATACATACATTTATACAAGTATATGTACATACATGCATATAGTTATAGTATTCTAATTCTTGAAAATTTTGCCAATCAATTAGAATTTTTATTCTTTCATGTATTTGTGAGTGTTTACTTTTAAGCAGTGATTTAACTATTTATTTAGTTTGATTGAAATGTATCTTATGGATTGGCTTGAAAAACTGTAGCGAATAATTGTGTAGGATGAGAATTATTTTTTCTATTCATAGTTTTCAGTCATGTGACTGGTGCAGAAACCCGGAGGGCAAAACATCCATAAAACTGCAGCATAGGCCTGTCAATTTTACATCTGTTTCAAGCCACAAATATTTATATCACACCTCAAAAGAAGAAAAACAAAAATATGTGAACAAAATGCAAGTTTGGTCCACATACAGCTCCTGCTGCAGTATTTCAATCACTAAAATCAGCAAGACGTTCTAAAACGTTTAATGTGAAAAACACTCAAAGAGCCTGCATGTACTAAAGCATTAATATTAAAAGATCAAATTCAGTATACAAACAATTCAATAATGCGCTAAGTGGTTAAGTGTTTTCTTTATAATGGTTTTCTATGGAAAAACACTTAAAGGGTTAGTTCACCCAAAAATGAAAATTCTGTCATTAATTACTCACCCTCATGTTGTTCCACACCCGTAAGACCTTTGTTCATCTTCAGAACACAAATTAAGATATTTTTGATAAAATCCAATGGCTCAGTGAGGCCTGCATTGCCAGCAAGATAATTAACACTTTCAGATGCCCAGAAATGCAGTTTGAAACACGCTCCGAACCGCTGATTTGAAACAAAAGATTTGTAAAGCTTCAAAGCTTCATGAAGCAGTGTTTTGAAATCGCCCATCACTAGATATTGTTGAATAAAGTAGTTATTTTGTTTTTTTGGCACACAAAAACTATTCTCTTCGCTTCATAACATTAAGGTTGAACCACTGTAGTCACATGAACTGTTTTAAATATGTCTTTAGTACCTTTCGGGGCATTGAAAGTGTTAATTGTCTTGCTGGCAATACAGGCCTCACTGAGCCATTGGATTGAATCAAAATATCTTAATTTGTGTTCTAAAGATGAACAAAGGTCTTACGGGTGTGGAACAACATGAGGGTGAGTAATTAATGACAGAATTTTCATTTTTGGGTGAACTAACCCTTTAACAGGAAACTGCATTGTGTTTATACTCCAGGTTTACCTTCTCGCTTGTACATAGTATGCATCATTAATAAGGTGCATATTGAATTTGGTCTTTTAGTATCACTGTCTTACAACATTAGTACTTAATACAGCTACAGACCTGGTAATAATGACAGGCGGGCAGTGGAGGAAAGTCTTGTTTTGCCCTCTAGATGGGCATTCTTATAAGGGAGTTTTTTCCAAAGTCATGTGATATTTAGTATAATGGGTTTATGTGACACTTATTACAAATGTATTTAAATTAAAAGTTTGAACGTTCTGTAATTGCTGTTTAAAATATAAATGATTAACACAAACATAAATCTGATCATTTTAGTTTAGTCCTGTTAGGATCAAAAGGAAAATAAGTAGTATTGCCCTAATAAGAACCTGATTGGTGTATCAATTATGCATACAGTATGCATAACCCAAATACACCAATCAGGTTCTTATTAGGGCAATACTACTTATTTTCCATTTGTCATAATTGAATCTATATCACACATTCCACATGATGTATGCATGCAGAAATAAGGCTGAAGAAATATTTAATGTTTAGTACGCTTAGCATAAACCATAATTTGACGTGTCTACTAGATGAATTAACCAATGCTCTTGCTCACAAAATGCAACTTTGTTTTCAATAAAAAAAGTGCAACGTAATTATATGATGATTTGAATTAATGCCGTAACATGAATGACTCCGTGTCAGGAAAAACGTTTATGATTTATAATGCTTTTCCTGTCAGTACTTGTTATTATTATTCTTTTTTTCCTCAGTGTTCGTGATATGTGCATCACCTCGCGTGCATGTGCACCTGTCAGTGAAGTTCGTGGTGTTGCATATGCGTGCCTTCTCATCTGTGGGTGCGTGTGTGCGTGCGTGTCAGCACAGCTCGTGCTAAGGCATGTCCCGTGCGAAGCCAAATATTTGAGGCACATTCCTCACACTCTGTCATTTCCTTTCCTGTCCTGAACTAAGGCCAATTAAATCAGCACTTCACACAGTGTGTCAAAAGCAGCTAACAAGAAGCCGTGGTGCCCCTTCAGTAGTGCTTTGATTTGATTCTGATGCACATTTTACAAATGTTGTGAATGTGTTGTCACACTTCAATGGGTGCACTGGTGAATAATTGACTATGTTGTGCTTATGTAACTTTCATGGCTTTTGTACTTGTGTAGCTAAAAGGGGAAAGATGACATGCCTTTGTAGCAATGCAACTCCACTGAATGAAGTTCTGAATGAAGTTTTGTGTGCTTTTTTTTAAAGGATTAGTTCACTTCAGAATTAAAATTTCCTGATAATTTACTCGCCCCCATGTCATCCAAGATGTTTATGTTTTTCTTTCTTCAGTTGAAAAGAAATTAAGGTTTTTGAGCAAAACATTCCAGGATTTTTCTCCATATAGTGGACTTTACTGGGGTACAATGGGTTGAAGGTCCAAATTACAGTTTCAGTGCAGCTTCAAAGGGCTCTACACGAACCCAGATGAGGAATAAGTGTCTTATCTAGCGAAACGATCGGTCATTTTCTAAAAAGAATAAAAATGTATATACTTTTTAACCACAAATGCTTGTCTTGCACTGCTCTGCGATGCGCCACGCATTAAGTAATAACGTTAGAAAGGTCTCCCGTGACGTAGGCGAAAGTACCGCAGTAGAGTGGAAAAACTCTCATATTCTCCTCCAACTTCAAAATCATCCGACATCGTTGTTTTACTTTTTTTGTAAAGGCTGTTTGACTTAGTCTTTGCACAATTGCTATGTAAATACTTCCGCCTACGTCATGTGTGAACTTTCCAACATAATTATGTAATGCGTGGGGCATCGCAGAGGAGTGCAAGATGAGCATTTGTGGTTAAAATGTTTATAATTTTAATTTTTTTTTAGAAAATGACCGATTGTTTCGCTAGATAAGACCCTTATTTCTCGTCTGGGATCGTGTAGAGCCCTTTGAAGCTGCACTGAAACTGACATTTGGACCTTCAACGAGTTGTACCCCAGTTAAGTCCACTATATGGAGAAAAATCCTGGAATGTTTTCCTCAAAAACCTTCATTTCTTTTCGACTGAAGACAGAAGACATAAACATCTTGGATGACATTGAGTAAATTATCAGGAAATTTTAATTTGGAAGTGAGCTAATCCTTTAAGTCCATGATCTCTAGCTTTTGATCCTTGGTCCTGATGTAGCATGAACGTGGTATTTTTTGTTTAACTGTCCATTCTGATTGTTCCCTGCACTTTGTCTTAGATTACATTTCACAAGAGAGGTATCATCCAGGCCTTTGCACAGAAACATGGTCTACAGGTTAGTCTACAGGAGATTTTTCTAAGAATATGTGTGTCTGTGTCTTGTTTTTCCAGACAAACCTCTCAAATGTTCATGTTGCTTCATGAGTTCAGTCTGATCTTAAATCCAGTCTGACACTATTTGTCTGGCCTGAACAGTGTCTCCACTGCATCAGAATATACACTACTACAATTTTTTTTTTTTTATGTTTTTGAAAGAAATCTCTTCTGCTCACCGAGGTTTATTTGATCAAAAATACAGTAAAACAGTAAAATATTATTACAGTTGTAAATAGCTGTTTTCTATGTGAATATATAGTAAAATGTAATTTATTCCTGTGATCAAAGCTTAATTTTCAGCATCATTACTCCAGTCTTCAGTGTCACATGATCTGTCAGAAATCATTCTAATATGCTGATTTGCTGCTCAAGAAACATTTTTCAATGGTGAAATCAGTTGTGCTGTTCAAAAGTTCAAAATAACAGCATTTATTTGAAATACAAATCTTTTGTAACATTATGAATGTCTTCACTGTCAAGTTTGATCAATTCATTGTGTCCTTGCAGAATAAAATGATTAATTTCTTTAAAAAAAACCCCAAACTTTTATTTGCACAGAATTGTGAAGAATGTCGATCTAGTCTGATGTAAAAGTAAATTCTGATATGACTTTTCAGACTTACGTTGCATTGCAAAACATCAGACCTGTATCTGATTTTGGACCACATGCAAGAATGAAAGATCAGATTTCATGTTGTTCACACTGTTATGAAATAACAGATCTGAATGACATTAACAACAACAGCAACACAATTCTGATTTGGGCCACTTTTGCTTGCAGTGTGATTATTTTGCTAATCATAGTCTCTTTCTTTTTCTCTCTCTCTTTTTCCCCTGTAGTTCAACCCTCCTCAAAGGGTATTTCCTGCCATTCTGCAGACATGTTTGTCTTATTCATTGTCTGCTAAACTGGCCCCTAAGTGGAACAAAGCTGGCCAATACCTCATAGCAGGTGAGAGTCAATATACCAGAGGCAGTGTACTTAAAAAGCCTGAAACATTCCTATGTAAATGTGATTGTAGTAGTTCACAAAATTACATGGTGAATTTTGGTGGATTCATATGATACAGGCAATAGAAAATGACATTATTGATCACTGTCAAAAGGACTCTGATGCCTTTTGTGGAGACAGTCCTTCCCTAGTGTAGGGTGAAGTTCACTTTGTGACTGCTGCGTAATCTTAACTGTCGCTTCACCTTGAGCCTTCTTTCTAGTAAGCATGAGTAATTCATGTAGTCTAATAGACTGGATGATCCCTTCATCTCCTTTACTGAGCTAATATTTTTATTGCCTTGACTCAAGGTCAGCAATAGTCAGCTCAGTTTAACTAATAGAAATGAGCTAAGATCTTTAAATTATGGAGTACAACAGTGTTGTCATGAATTATCACTGTGAAGGTTTAACATCATAATTAATTTTACTAATTAGAGGGTAACATTTTACAATAAGGTCTCATTTGTTGACATTAGCTAATGCATAAACTAACATGAACTAACAAAGAGCAATATATTTTGACAGCATTTATTAACATTTGTTAATGTTAGTTATAAAAATGTTCATGTCCGTTCACAGTGCATTAACTAATGGTAACAGATACAACTTTTGATCTTAAAAAATGTATTAGTAAATGTTGAGATTAACATTAACTAAGACTAATAAATGTTGTAGAAGTGCTGTTCATTGTTAGTTCATGTTAAAGGGATAGTGCACCCAAAAATGAAAATCCCATAATTTACTCACCCTCAAGCCATCCTAGGTGTATATGACTTTCTTCTTTCAGCCAAACACAATCAGAGTTATATTAAAAAATATCCTTGCTCTTTCAAGTTTTATAATGGGAGTGAATGGGGCCATTTTTTTAAGCCCAAAAAAGCGTATCCATCCATCATAAAAGTAATACATACGGCTCCAGGGGGTTAATAAAGGCCCTCTGAAGCGAAGTGATGTGTTTTTGTAATAAAAATATCCATAATTATAACTTTATAAACTGTAATCACTAGTTTTCGGTAATGGCCGTACGCGAGTCTAGTTGCAGTGGAAGAGTGACCTCTGACCTGACCCATATTGACGAACAGGGAAGTGCAGAGGATAGAGCAAAACAAAACACCGCTCACGAATTAGAAGTCTAAAATGAGAATTTTTAAAGAGAAATGTCAGAGGAGCTTCAGTTTGTTGCCCAGCTCTATTTGTTTGAACTGTGAGAGGTGTCTACTCTCACCTAAACTTATGTTATTCCTACGTCATACGCCAGAACTCAACTCTCTCGTGAACGCGCGGACGGACGTTTCCGGAAGCTAGTAATCAGGGTCGGCGCCACGAGGGTGCAAAAGGGTGCATTGCCCTCTCAGATCTGATTTGTGCTCCCTCAGTTTCAATTTGTCCACCCTCCACCCCCGAAACGGGATTGATTTGAACCCTTTGAGAACGATCGCACCGTTATGATTAGGACGCTCATTGCGTCACTGCTAAATTCAAATGTGCTTTTGCGCTTTTTCTGGCACTGAGCCAGAGACGGACGTGCTGAGTGCTTTTCATATATCACAACTATTCAGTGTTTTCAACCATGTAATGTTTATTTGAGGTTTCAGACATTTAAAGAATTAGTTAACTTTAAAATCAAAATTACCCCATGATTTATTCACCCTCAAGCCATCCTAGGTGTATATGACTTCTTTCAGACGAACACAATCGGAGTTATATTAATAATCACCCTGATACTCCAAAGCTTTATAAGGGCAGTGCACGGAAACCACCTGTTTGAAGCTCGAAAAAAGTGCATCCATCCATCATAAACGCACTCCACACAGCTTAATAAAGGGTTAATAAAGGCCTTCTGAAGCAAAGCGATGCAATTGTGTAAGAAAAATATCCATATTTAACATGTTATAAAGTAAAATAACTAGCTTCCATTTTCAACTTACGAAAAAAGCGTAACTGATGTCGCGTAGGACGTAGTGTAAGTGTTTTGAACTGCGAGAGGCGTTATACTGTCTTTGTAAGTTGAATACGGAAGGAAATAAAAAAGGAAAAATTTAATAAACGCGATACATATCTGTCATAGTGTGGCTGCATGACGCATTGCCAAAGAATTAATACGGTCCTAAATAATGTTCTAAAATAACGGTCGCCTTAAAAAACTCACGCTTGGACATCAGAATATAGATATAGATATAGAATATAGATATAGATATAGAATATATTCTCCCCGCCCCGCGATGGCCCCCTCAAGAATTATGAATACCCCCCCCAGTTTATAATTATGGATATTTTTCTTATAAAAATCCATTGCTACGCTGCAGAAGGCCTTTATTAACCCCCTGGAGCTGAATGAATTACTTTTATGCTGGATGGATGTGCTTTTTTGGGCTTCAAAAAATGGTACCATTCACTACTATTATAAAGCTTGGAAGAGCCAGGATATATTTAAATATTTAAACTTTGATTGTGTTTGACTCAAGAAGGTCATATACACCTAGGATGGCTTGAGGGTGAGTAAATTATGGGATAATTTTCATTTTTGGGTGAACTAACCCTTTAATTTATGTAGTTAACTAATGTTAAGAAATTAATCCTTATTGTAAAGTGTTACCAATTAAAGTAATGTTAATTAATCTTGTAAGTATGTGTGATGCTTCTAATAAAGAGATCAGTTAGCAAGTTAAAATGATCACATGATAAGATAAGCAGACCTTGTGCTGGAGGCCGGGCCTTGAAAGTGTGTGTGGCACTGTCCCTGAGCACAGTGAAAGCTGTATTCAGAAGTCTTTGGTGTTCTCTATCAAAGCTGAGCAGAGATAATTTACTATAATTAAGTGTCTTTTTTATGAATATGTGAGGGTTTTAAAACACACGTCATCAAAAATTCTTCCAAATGATGTTACCAGATTGCAACAGTCCCCTATCACAAGGCTTTTTAATGAATTACACAGTAATCTTAATGCAGTTTGTTTCATCATCTAAGAGTAATACTGACTTTTTCCTCCTTTTCCAGGAAAGGATTTCCTCAGTGACTCTGGAAAACTAAATGCAGTTGGTAGGTGGGAGGCGTCTGTATACTTTGGCACGAGACACTGCCGTTTGTGTTCACAGTGTTAGACTGTGATTTCTCTTGATTGCTGGCATGGAGTGACTAAGATGGTGGATTACTTGTATAGAACAACACCTAAATGTATTCCTATTAGTAAATACAACTTTTTTGTTGTCCCAGAGTCTCACTGACTATATTTACATGTGCACCAATAATGTGATTTCCAGTAATCAGAGTAAGGACTTAACCGCAGTAAGATTGTTTGCATGACACATGTGAACCTCTTTACTAACGTTTCCATGCAATTTTCATTATTCTTATTATTCACTAAGAATTGTGGTTATTTTCACTGCCATTATTCACACTCCTCAATGCACAGCACAATAATGAACTCACATATGGCAGGCGTGTTACTGGCCACTGTTTTAATCTACTTACTCAATTTATATGGATATATAGGATTTTTTCGCCACACCTAAATGTCTTCATTTTGGTGTTTTATATTCATATATATTCATATTATATTCATATTTTATATTCATATATCAACATTGTTTCTTCAGCACCCCAAAAATGTGATGCATTCTTTACCACTGTTTATGAATCTGCGCATGACAATATCATCCATGTACGTCTCAAGCACATGCTCACTTTGGTCCGAGTTGAATAGATGCGATCTTTACATGCCTGTTTATTGCAATTAAAATCAGTATGCTCACATATTTTACTCTGATTATGGTCACTACGATTATGAGCTTAATCACATCAATTTGATTGAAGTATTTACAAGAGGTAAAGTTTAATCACAATATTGCCTAAATCTCATTAGAATTGCATTTTGAGGGTGCATTTAAACATAGTCACTGTTGGCCCACTTCTAAATAACTTTATCCCAGAGTCATTTGCACTTTCTGAGTCATGTTTTAAGCCACCATTTATAATGTTACACTCTACCCTAAATCCTAGATGCCTTTATGTTCATTCACTAACTGATGATGACACAGTTCTGCTCTCTTGTATATTCATTCACAGTGCTTGAGCTGAGTATCACCGAGACGCAACTGTGTGTCAGTGTGGAAGCCAACACGGTCAGACTTCCCTCAACTGTGGTGAGAAGTCAGACACCTCCAGCCTGCGTTCACAATCCCAAGTCTAGCCTCTTATAACCTATGAACCAATTTACTGCCATTGTCAAGCATTATACCTTTGCCTCAGTTCATGCCCTATGCCTTAGTCACTTATCTTCCTTTCGTCATCCTGATTGTGCTGAGTGGACAGGAGAAGGAAGAGCTTTTCTCTCCATTGTTTGTTACTGTTGATTTAGATTACTAGCTGCACCCAAGTGGTGTGCTTGTTAGTGCCTTTGCTGAGTAGTTTAGAATTAAAACAACAAAGAGTGTGTGTGTGTGTGTGTGTGTGTGTGTGTATATATATATATATATATATATATATATATGTATATAAAATCAGTCATTATAATCATAATTGACTTAATTATACATAAATGTATTTTAGTATATTTATAACAACTATAAGATTATATAAGTATTAATTTAAACATATTTAATATTATTGAATACATTTGCATATAAATAAAATATATATAAATTAGGGTGGTCAAGCAATTACAATTTTTAATCTAATTAATTACATGATGTGGCGATTAATTAATCTAATTAATCGGAATTTAAATAGCACATCAATTTTGGCTGAGAAATTACCCCCCAAAAGGTAATTTGTCATTATTGTGTAAAGCCTCAAATAGACATTACAAAAAGTAGCTTCAGAAAGAAATATTTTATTCAATTCATCGGTTCAACATAGAATATTTTACACATGAACTTTTGGACCATGAGTTTGAGTAAATGATGACTGAATTTTCATTTTCGGTGAACTATACCCTTAATTTTTTATTTTTTTATATGAAATTGAATGTTGTAATATGAAATTATTTTTTAAATAAAATTAGACTCTAAATAAGAAACTAAAACTGCCAGTAGGTGGCGGTAAATGTCTTAATGATCAAGTCGTTCACTCGTTCTTTCTATTCATTCAAACGGCTGATTCATTCTGGAGTGAAGTAAATGGTTCTCTTCAGGCTTGTTGGACTTCACAGATCGATCGGTGTATAACATCAAAGTACCGCGAGAACATACGGCTCTGTTTGCTTTTGAATCGCTCTGGCTGTACTTTGATGTCATACACCGATCGGTCTGTGTGTAACGCCGCTTCTAGTCCAACAAGTCTTTTATGAATGATCCGCTGAATCATTGGTTTCACTCTGTTCAAAACACGGATTCAGAAATGAAACGCTGCAGTGCATTGCGCGGAGATGAACAGTTCTGCTTTGTCTTTATACAACCCGAATTCCGGAAAAGTTGGGACGTTTTTTAAATTTGAATAAAATGAAAACTAAAAGACTTTCAAATCACATGAGCCAATATTTTATTCACAATAGAACATAGATAACAAAACAAATGTTTAAACTGAGAAATTTTACACTTTTATCCACTAAATGAGCTCATTTCAAATTTGATGCCCGCTACAGGTCTCAAAAAAGTTGGCACGGGGGCAACAAATGGCTGAAAAAGCAAGAAATTTTGAAAAGATTCAGCTGGGAGAACATCTAGCAACTAATTAAGTTAATTGATATCAGTTCTATAACATGATTAGCTATAAAAGGGATGTCTTAGAGAGGCAGAGTCTCTCAGAAGTAAAGATGGGCAGAGCTGTGAAAGAGTGCGTAAAAAGATTGTGGAACACTTTAAAAAACAATGTTCCTCAACGTCAAATTGCAAAGGCTTTGCAAATCTCATCATCTACAGTGCATAACATCATCAAAAGATTCAGAGAAACTGGAGAAATCTCTGTCCGTAAGGGACAAGGCCGAAGACCTTTATTGGATGCTCGTGATCTTTGGGCCCTCAGATGACACTGCATCACTCATCGGCATGATTGTGTCAATGACATTACTAAATGGGCCCAGGAATACTTTCAGAAACCACTGTTGGTAAACACAATCCGCCGTGCCATCTGCAGATGCCAACTAAAGCTCTAACATGCAAAAAGGAAGCCATATGTGAACATGGTCCAGAAGCACCGTCGTGTCCTGAGGGCCAAGGCTCATTTAAAATGGACTGTTTCAAAGTGGAAAAGTGCTCTATGTGCTGAAATTGGCCTGCCTGCAGTCCAGATCTTTCACCTATAGAGAAAAATGTCAAAGATGGCCACAAACTCTTCAGCAGCTGGAAACCTATATCAGGCAAGAATGGGACCAAATTTCAACACCAAAACTCCAGAAACTCGTAACCTTGATGCCCAGTTGTCTTCACACTGTTTTGAAAAGAAGAGAAGATGCTACACCATGGTAAACATGCCCCCGTCCCAACTATTTTGAGACCTGTAGCATCAAATTTGAAATGTTCTCATTTTCTGCATAAAATTGTAAAATTTCTCAGTTTAAACATTTATGTTATCTATGTTCTATTGGCTCATGTGATTTGAATGTCTTTTAGTTTTCATTTTATTCAAATTTAAAAAACGTCCCAACATGTCCAGAATTTGGGTTGTATATAATAATACATATCTACATAGACAACTATGATACACAGATCATATATTTGCATAAAATCTGTTGGTAAATATTAATTATATTTAAAGAAATAGCTGTTTAATAACACATTCTTGGGATAATAATTGAGATAAATGAGACCAGTTATTCACAGTAAGAATGTCCAAAGCTTTTACTGGATTGCAGTATTTCTTGTTCCTGTTTTTGTGTGAGATATTAATTCATGCTCTTCTGTCTTCTGCCAGATAAAGGATTTTGATTTTCCTGCTCCTGTGGTGAAAAGCTTCCTCCATACCAATGATGCTGTGCTGCATACAGTCATGCCAAATAACTGGTGCCATGTTCTGCCAAGGTTTGTGTGTATGTGCAGTTAGACTGCTTTATACCGCATTGATGCATTTTTACAGCAGTTACTTTCTAGAGCTGTACTGTTGCTCCACAGGGCATCATGGGGGGAAAAAGTCCTAATCATAATTTCTTTTGTTGGCAGTATTATATTTATGAATCAATGAATCAATACTTCTCCTGCATTGTTGTGTGTGTGTGTGTGTGTGTGTGTGTGTGTGTGTGAGCAGTATGAAGAAAGGCCAAATCATTAGCATCAGTCGCAGGATTCCACAGGAAAGCCCATTTCAATCTTACATGGAGTTTCAAAAGCACTGGAACAACATGGTAAACTCACCACAGAAAAACAAATAATATTAGCACACACCTCTCCTCAGTAAGCCTTATGATTTCAAGGCTCAACGCGATAAGATTTTTTTTACTGGCCCGGCCCTGCCAAAATTTTTACTGGCCCCACCACAAAAAAGTAATAAATAAATAAAATAAAATAGTCCTAGTTATTCTTTCAGTTGTTTTTGATCCATGTAACCTTAATAAGGTTATGACACCAAAAACTACTAGCCTAACTCATATAAACTTTAAATATTGTTACAGACGGTAATAAAATAAGAACAAATAATCAATTACAAGCAATCGCACAAGTACAACAGAACAAACATATACAAATTAAATAAACGGTTCTTTTCAGGTTTTTCATGTAGGTCTAAACTAGATTTTCAGATACAGAAATAGTAATCAAATGTAAAATATCACTGCATAGTCTTCACTATGTCATGTCATTGTGTACTGCGTCACAGAAGCTGAAGAACGCTTTTTGGACGTAAATCGGATGCGTATGGCTGTCGCGCCGAAAGCTAGTTATTTTACTTCAAAAGTTTTATATAAGAATATTTGTCTTAAATAAATGCATTGATTTGCTTCAGAAGGCCTTTATTAACCCCCCGGAGCTGCGTGGAGTATGTTTTAGGATCGATTGATGCACTTTTTTGGACTTCAAAAACGCATCCTCCAATTACTCTCATTATAAAGCTTGGAGGAGCAAAGATATTTTTAATATAACTCTGATTGTGTTTGGCTGAAAGAACATAGTCATATACATCTAGGATGGCTTGAGGGTGAGTAAATTATTAGGTAATTTTCTTTTTTGGGTGAATCCCTTTAACCATCAAACGCATCATAATGCAATAATAAATTCAAAATAGTGTTTTGTTACTGTATTATTAAATTAGAGCAAACAATTTACAGAATACTTTAGCTTTTTCATTGACTGGACTGAACCTCAGTACAACAATGTGGCTTGGCAGTTAATGGTGTCTCGGTGTCTTACAGTTTTTGTTGCTTACAGTTAGTAAATCGACTGTCATCCTGATGCTGCTGAGACTGAAAGTGTTGCACTGTCACGCAACTCTGTTAATATGTGTGTGCGTGCGCAAATATAGTACTGTTTGGGTGTGTGTGTGTGTGTGTGTGTATGTTGAGCACTCTGATCCTCTTCTGTTTGGATTAGAGGTCACATTGTAACCTTTGGTCACAAACAGACTCTTGAGGCATGGCTTTATCAAACAGATTCTGTATGTATGTGCAGACATGCACGATTGCCCATTTATATTGTGTATATACACCATCTGTTCAAACCCAAATCACATCCAAATATTTTGTTTGAAAGCGCTCGCTTGCTTACAAATATACACTAACACAGGTTTTAAGCGGCAGATTTTGTTGTGTTTGTCTATTACTTAATGTCACTAAACTGTATTAATGTTCCTGTCTTTGTGTAACTGTCTCTGTCCCTGTAGCTTTTCACTTACTCTTTTCTCTTTCTTTTTAACTGTCTCTCTCGCTTGGTTTAGTATGGATATCAGCTGCCCTCAGAGAGTGAAGAGGAAGTCATCTACTGCAGTGTGTACTTCAAACCAATAGGTGACAAGCTGTTCACGTATCCTTTTAGTAAAGTCAGGTGCTCTAGTTTATGGTCATTTATCTGTTATAAGGTATTGATTTCATCCATGTTTAGTGTATATTTTGCTCTCAGGAAATGACATAAACTTGCCCAAAACACCAATTTATAGTCCTTTTATGCTTGTGCTCTGTTTACAGCATTGATGCCAGGATCTGAAATTGTTTTTCAGACATAAACTGGTTGTCAAATAATTAAGATTTTTTAAATGTTTTTTAAAGAAGTCTCTTCTGCTCACCAAGGCTGAATTTATTTGATCAAAATACAGCATAAACAGTAATATTATGAAAAATTATTAAATATTATTTCTATGTGAATATATTGTAAAATGTAGTTTATTCCTGTGATCAAAGCTGAATTTTCAGCATTATTACTCCAATTTTCAGTGTCACATGATCCTCCAGAAATCATTCCAAACTTTTGGCCGGCAGTGTAAATTGTACTGGATTACAAATTGAATGTGAAAAGTAGTACAGAGGTCTGTCTTAGACTGACATTCATGCAGCATGATAATGACACCTAGTGGACATGAGCCAGGCAGGTAGTCGTGGTGAATTGGGTTGAACTCTTGAGAATTTAGCTGTGTTCAGACTGCACTACTAGCATCCTGTTTACTACAAACTGTGAACACTGAACACTGCCAACATGTGAAACAGTTTGCATTAATCAACATTTCAAACATTTGAAGGTTTTTTTTTTTTTTTTTAGAGACATTCACAAATATGTCTAGAGTCTAAGATTAAAGCTTAGAAATGTGTGTACTTCAATGTGTGTTTCTTGTTAACATATAATGCTATATTTGGAAAACTTCTATCAAGTCATAATGTGAGTTGTGATATCGAGAGTGATCAGTGAATGCAGTTTTATTAATTAAAGGGGTCCTTAATTATGATTTCACATTTTTTTAACTTTAGTTAGTGTGTAATTTTGCTGTTTGAGCATAAACAACATCTGCAAAGTTACAATGCTCAAAGTTCAATGCAAAGGGAGATATTTTCTTTTAAAGAAATTGCTTTTTAAGGACTACAACAAATGGCTGGTAGGGACTACAATGAACTTCTTCCTGGGTTGGTGACATCACAAACCCCAAAATTTACATAAACCCTGCCCCCGAGAACACACAACAAAGGGGGCGAGGCCATGTTGGGCTGCTTTAGAGAAGAGGAAGAGTTGTTGTAGTAGAGTGTTGTTACCATGCCGTCATTTTACGCCGGACTGCTTCACAAACGAGGGTCAATTCAACGCTGGATTTGCACAAAAGATTAACATGACCACACATGCTAGTCGATGAGTTGAATCAACTCCACAGCAACTACATAAATTTATTTACTAACCATTCAGAAACGTCCAGTTGCACTCTAAAAGTTGTAACTTCTTCCTGAGTCTCTCCATCAGTGTCCGACTCCGTTTTGAACAATGTAAGGCTGAACACCATTACTGACAATCGTCATTTTGGCTCCGTGAGATTCTCCAGCTTTGTTGTTGTTGAGCAACCGAAGCACGAGCTGTTAAAGCTCCGCCCTCTTTTGGAAAGTGGGCCGGGAGTAACAGCTCATTTGCATTTAAAGGGACATATACAAAAAAAGGTGTTTTTGCTCATTTTTCATCAAATTTGACTAGCTATAATAAATGATCTGTGGGGTATTTTGAGCTGAAACTTCACAGACACATTCTGGGGACACCAGAGACTTATATTACATCTTGTAAAAATGGGCATAATAGGTCCACTTTAAGTAAATTAAGTAAAAATCCAGTTTTGTGTAAACACTGATGCCAGTACAAATGATGAATCAAGAAAGGGATGATAAAAATTATTTTGACTGGTTCCTTCATAAATGGAAGGTCAAGTGTTTTATCTCTTATGCTCACTGAGGCTGCATTTATTTGAACGAAATGTAGGCAATTAAACAGTAATATTGTGATATATTATTACAATTTAAATGAACTGTTTTCTGTTGTAATATATTTTAAAATGTAATTTATTCCTGTTATGCAAAGCTGATTTTTCAGCATCGTTACTCCAGTCTTCAGTGTCACATGATCCTTCAGAAATCAGTCTAATATGCTGATTTGCTGCTCAAGAAACATTTTTGATCATTATCAGTTGAAAACAGTTCAGCTGCTTAATATTTTTGTGGAAATCGTAATACTTTTTTCAAGATTCTTGAATATGAATGTACAAAAAAAAAAAAAAAAAAACTTTATTTGAAAATATTTTGTAACTCTTAACTCATTTTTCATAAATTTAATGCGTCTTTGCAGATGGAAAGTATTTCTTTAAAAAAAATAAAAATCTTGCTGACCCCAAACTTTTAAACAGTTGTGTACATAAAGAAAATCTGTATTCTGTATACAGAATACATACTCTAAACTGAAGAAATAGTATGAGTAGCAGCCTTCATCTGTGTTTCATCCCAGCATGTGCAATGAGTCAACTCATTCCCAAACATGTTTCTCACTATTAATATACAGTAACATAACCCCCGTTTTCATGGGGGTTCTATGCACATAAAGAATCAGGTCTGCATTTATATCACACATTGCAGGGACAAACACTATAAACAAACACACATAACATTTTTAATAGTGCCACGTTTGCATAGTAGCTTTACAATCTTATTTATAACCTCTTTGATCTTTTAGAAAGCTGTGATTGTTTTCTCTATCTTGGCAGTCAGAGTTATGTATCCTTAACTTCCTGCTCAGATATCCTTTGTGCTGTATACGCACTCAGCCAGTACAGTGCTTTCCCAGAGTGGACCTGCAGGGGGTGCTGGGAAGCTTCACTTCAGATCTGCAGGCTGGACTGGAGAGTGTGTGTGGTTTTCCAGTGTGGATGACCTGCAAGCCTTGCTACTACAGCAATGAACTGAAGAGACCAGTCACGCAGGTATTACATACACACGTGTCCATAAACACAAACATGGACTCCACTTACTCTCCTGCGGAATAAAATAAAGTAACAATCAATTGGATTTGACATCAAGTACTGCACTCTGCTGCTTAGTATTACATCTGACATTGTCTTATTTGTTATGACTATGCTCATCTGCAACACAGATGCAACTGGATATTTTCCTTTATGAATGTTCCAAAGCTGTTGAGATGCATGTGTTATCCAGATTTTACATTCATTTTTGCAAAATAAGGATTATGCACAGTAGAAATCTCCTTTTAAACATGGTTTGTAGACATTTTGGGAAACTGCCATGTGGTCGTGTGGTGTGGCATGCTGTTCTCTATCTAAAACTAAAGTTGTTTTTTTACAGCATTTTGCAAATTTTTTTAATGAATATGCATGCTTTTATGGCCTGATGTTAATTTTGTCACACCACAATTAAAAATCAGTTAAAAAGTGATGAAATATGGTGAATAAATGAAAGGAAATGGTGATATTTTATAAATAAAAACGAAATATTTAAAATTATTGAAAAATTAATGGATCCGCAGCAGATTATTTCTTTGAGGCAGCAGAAAAAAAATAACAATTTAAAAAATAAGATAAACCCTTTAATTTAATCAGATCATTAAAGCCTGCATTTACACACTTTTGGAGTTCATTTAAAGATTAATTTAAAACCAAAGTTGTTTTATACAGAATTTTGCACATTTTCCTTATTATGCATGCAGCTTTTATGTTCTGATTTTAATTAATGTGTCACGCCACAAGTAGAATATAGTAAAAAGTTAAAAAGGAGATTAAATACGGTGAATAAATTAAAAGAAATGTTTGCCAGTTACAGACCGATGAAAAGCATCGTTCCCTTTTACACCCATATAAATTTTAATCTAAAATGTTGATGCTGACTGAAGTCCTTGGACACGTTATACATCAACAGCCCACATAAGTGATCAAATGAGACAGCATCTCAAAACACTTCACTGCACATGCAATGCTTATTAATGATTGCAGCTTTCAACAAGATCAGAACCATCCACTCCAATTACAAACAGCAAAATGCTGACAAAGACGTGACCTGGAGGGTGATGCACATACTCCAACAGGGCGCACAGTGGTGTGTCAGTGACCCAGGTCTGGCTTGTGTCATTTCCTGGTCACATTCCTCTTCTTCTTCACACTGACTATGAAAAATTGGCAAAAGCCATAAAATAAAGATCAAAAATGTATCTATTGGCATTTAGGTGCCCCAGTTATCTGATTTACACTTTTTGTGGATGATTCGTTCAAACGGCTGATTCAATCAAGAATGAGGCAGTCGTTTATGAATGGGTCATTGAATCTTTGACTCAACCGATTCGTTCAAAACACATTAGCTAATAAAAACACAGTTGAGTGTCGCCGTGAGATGCGCTATGGTTCTGCTGTGATCTTTGTTTGGAACTATTTTCGCTGTTGAAACAGAACAAAAACAGTCAATACTGCATTTAAAATGTAATTGATTTCATTTTAAGTAGGCCTACTTGCTTATTGAACTTGTATGAAATCAGTGTCTTATTTTTAATCGTGATGGTGTTGATAAACTCTTTGCCGTGTAATGTTGCTGAACTGTATCATATGTTATAAATATAAAAACTCGTTATTTTGAATTTTTACCGCAGTATGTTAACACAGTTTCTTTGTCTGTGCTATGCTCATTTGTTTTAATTTCTCCTCGAGAGGCTGCGCGAGCCTCAAAAGCAACCTTGTTACCGTCAGTACATTATACATTATATATTATTATCCTCTATCGATCGCCACTTACACTAAATGTGATAAAATCAGAGTCATTCTCGCATTTGGTGATTCCCTAGTTATTTCATTTATTTATTTTTTTGTTATTGACGTTTTAATCAGGCCTCTTGTTCTCTTTCAGTTGCCCTTTCAAAAAATCCATTTGTCTCGGACAAGCATTAATGTCGAGCCCTGTGTAATAGTGTCCTTTCCATCTTCTCTCTTCAGCTCTTTACATTTTACACGCTAGTTAGCTCCATGTTACGTGACAACGGAGCGCAGTGAAAGGCAGTGATTGACGGTTAATATTAAACTAAAATCTGCTTTAAACTTAAGAACAAAAAGATGAATTTTAATTGGTTGTGTGAAAGAACGGTAGACCGGTCACTGTATCAGCTCACAGCAGGCATATACTGTGCAGTAATTAACAAACGTTTTGTAGAGGAATGAAATCAGGTCGCACCTCAACAATTATTTGCACTCGCACACATGCTCCCAAATATATTTTGAGGCCACACACATTAAATTTAGGGAGCATATGCTACCAAAATGGTTGCAATTTCGAGCCTTGCTAACATTTGCTTAAAATATAATAACTTGCCTGAACTCACAGTGAAAGTGGAGCGAATTACCTCATACACATATGAGAAGTGTTTATATGGACAAAGAGGTTGTGGTATAGTCTGCCTACTAAAACAATCTGTCATTTTGTAGGATAATTGACGCTTGTCATTAAATACAAAGAATACAAGTAAGAGTTTCCAGTAAGAACAGTATCTGATACTACATTAGATCATTTCTTCCATGTAGTTGTTGTTGGCGTGTGGAGGAGAGTCTAATAGTCAGCCAGATGGGTTAAAGTTTAATTTATACTGGCCAGAGCTGAGGGTTGATGTTATTAAAGTTTGACAAATGCTGTGAAACGTGATTTGAAACACTATATGTGCCGTTCCCTGTGTTGGTACAGATTGAAATCTGGCGCAGAGGAAGCTTTCATTAATCTCACATAGACTATAATGATTGATAATGGCAAAATTAGGCAGCAATGATTAACTGACTGTTTAATTCATGTTGGATGTAAAAAAGCATACTAGCTCCAGGATCATTATATCAACATACTTGTTCAACACAAATTATCGTTTGGCTAAGAGGAACCTTACAGATTTCGTTATCGGGAAAGTATTTTTCCATGTCTCACAGATCTGGAGGTAGAGTTGGTCTGCCATGATATAACAGGATGTATTTGGGTCATTCAAGTGTTGCAATCCATGTTGAAGAAATTCCATATTTTATAAATGTTATCAAAAATTAAATATTAAAAATTATTGAAATATTAATGGAATAGTTGTAGTGGATTATTTATTTTAGGCTAAAGAAAAAATAATGATTTAAAAAATATGATAAAGCGTTTAATGTCATCAGATCAATAAAAATTGCGTGTACACAGACACTTTTAGAGTTCATTATATCAAATAATATACATTTATTATTTTATAGTTGAAATAGCTGAAAAACAGTGTTGTTTATTATTTTGAATATTTATGAATTATAATATATATTATAAAATAAATGATGAAAAAAACTTTCGGTTTACAAAAACTCCATAAATGTTTAAAAAGTTGTGAGTTGTGAAAATTACATGATCTAGGACAGGGGTTTTCAAACTGTGGGTCGCAGAGTGGGAAAAGGTGGGTCGTTAGAAATCACAATATTAGGGCAATTTTCAAATTGCAAAGGCTGCGATTTAATTATATAAATATATGAGCACTGTTTCATGAAGCGTGCACGTGCAACTTGTTGTGATAACAGTTTTCAGCGTCTCAGAGCGGCTGCATGAGATCGCATTACACCAGAGAATTCAAATGTCACAAAAGGCTGATTCAGGTCTGGGCTGCGTTTCTCAAAAGCATTGTGAGCTAAGTTCATCGTACGATGCTTTTGGGCCACGTACACACTGCAGCTAAATTCGGTTGTCAGTTCACGTTTTAGTGCTTAATCGTGTTCTTTACACACACAGTTCAGTAAAATACGGGAGTGACAACCGCATTCTACAACCGAATTAACCGCATTTACAGAAATTCTATTTTATTGTGTACGGAACCGAACTGAGCAACTAGTTGTTATAATGTTTTTTAACATTCATCGGAGATGTGTCTCCCTTCTGTATGCGCGTGAATCACATAGAAAACACAAGCCTTGACTCATTCGAGTTGCCAGATCTTGCTAGTAAAATCAGCGAACAAGAATAAGCCCATAATAAACCGAAATAAATCCAATGCTTTATGCTGAAAATAAGACTAAAATATCGCGATTCATGTCTGCTCACTTTAATAACTACATAAACCAGTTCGCTTTATGAGACGAGCTTAAACAACAAGCCCAAAAACAACATTTTCATCACATTTTTGAGAGTGAGTTGTGTTCCGTACACACATTTATTGATAATTTAGGGGATTCACTCCTGCATTTAAATGCGGTTGTCACTCCTGAAACTTACAGTGCGTACGTGGCCATGGGAAACGCATTCATCTCTGTCGTCTGTTCAAATCAGCGCTGTTGTCTTTTAGAGATGTGGTCGTAGGAGTGTGTTGTTTGCGTTCCCCCACATGCATTTGGCTACCTACCAACACATAAAGAAAGTATGTATGTAAAAAGCATTTCACATGTTCACACACGAGCATGAGAGTGTATTTTGCGATGAACACCGCGATGAGTTTAACAACACTCGCAGCTCGGATCGCAGTTATCCGACAAGCGCGTTTCAAGTTTGATAAAAGCTTGATAGTTTAAAGTCTGTAAATGAAAAAATTAAAACGTAAATATTAGTATTGAATTTCTTAAAATTTTTCTGCCATGCCATCAGTTGAGGCAGCAGACTCACTTGGTTATTCTTCACATTATTTCAGCATAGCCATTAGGCTGCTATTTTAATGCTAATGACATTTTTGGATAATGTACAAGTCTGTATTGCAATTAAACTTATATGTCATTCATACTATGACAAGGAAAATTAAAATCTGCTCTAAAGAGAACTAACGCCTCCCACCCCCACCCCACATTCATGCTTTAAAATGATTTTGGTGGGTCTTGAGATTATACTTGTCTAGGTGGGTCCTGGAATGGAAAAGTTTGAAAATCCCTGATCTAGGACCTTTACAACCTCGTTTTCACCTGCATTAAATTCAATATGGTGTCTAACCTGGTCTTTTATGTGCACATTAACACAGTAACTTTACACTGGAAATATGTCTCCATTCACAGAATTGTTTTTTCCTTATATTTTTAGTCCTCTGGGGCCCTGCCTGTGAACGTGACAACAGAAAACAGCAGCAGGGCTGTACTCAACCAGCTTCCCAGCAGCTGCCCACAGGACACAGCGAAAAACCGCTACAGTCAGTGTGACTCAACTGGAAAACAGACTGAAAAGAAAAAGAGACCCAGTTTGGATTCATCTCTTGACCAGAAAGGCTGGACTTCCTCCAACTTGGCAACTCTGTCCTTTTTCTCTTCCACAAATGTTCACTTTACTCACATCCAGTCACAGTCTACACTTGTTCCAAGACCAAAGCTTGTACCAATCTTCAAAAACAAATCACAAATCCCACATGTGAACACGACTGAGATCCTTGCAGTGAAACAGCAGAAGGGGTTGGAAGGGCAGACGCAAACAGCAGTCATCAAGCCTTTGTCACCAGCCCCTTCTAACCAGTTCTCCAGGCCTCCAGCCCCTGAGCGGGTGACTTTACCATTTTTCAAGAATAAGGAAAGAACCAACAATGGAGTCAGTAGGATTCTCCCACCCCTGCCTTTTGTACAGACACAGCCCCAAACCTTGCCTGAGATCCCCAGCAATAGAGGGGTAAGCAATGCAACCAAACAACAGTTTGTCCTGCACCATTTGTGCTGTAAATCAGAATGATTCCTGTTCAATTCCTAAGCAGTTAGACTTAAAGAGGACCTATAATGCTTTTTTACATTTTCAACTTTCATTAGTGTGTAATGTTGCTGTTTGAACATAAAAAAGGTCTGCAAATTTACAAAGCACAAAGTCACTCCAAAGGGATTTCTCTTTATCAGTGCGCACTGTTTCTGAACTCCCTGAAACGCCTCCATTGTAGTCTTGAGTTTTCTTCCAGGAACGAACACGTCACAATATTCCTCATTTAAATAATTCCCGCCCAAAGCATACGCAAAATAAAGGGGCCGGGCCTGGTTGAGTTAGATCGCGGCTATGGTAAGGGGCAGGACATTTCCCGAACACTCTCAAAGCACTTGACCTATCACAACACACTAGTCCAGCCGACCAATCAGAGCACATTGTGCTTTTCGGAGGGACGGGCTTCATAGAGACAGGAACTTAACAGGGTGCTTCTCATTTATTATTTGTGTATCCTCGTTTTCTTTCCTTGCTTCCTTTCCTTGCGTCTCAGCTCCACCCCCTGTAGGATGCAAGGGAAGGATGCAAGGAAAGAAAAAATGAGGATGGAGGTATCAAAGGAAATGTTATTTGTATATTGGAATGTTCTCGTTCACTCGAGCGTCACTTCAAAGCATCATCAGCTGCACTCGAGGGATCTTCCCTCATGTTGTTCAAGTTTGGTTATTTAAAAATTTCATAATAAATATTAATAATGCAAGATTTCCCATTGATATATGTGAGATGTAAATTTATTTAAACTGCAAAAGTAAAGCACACATTTAAATTATTGTGACAGATGTTAAGGGGGAGGAGAATGTATACATGCGTTAGGATTTTTCGAAATGAAAAAGACTTCAACATAGGATACACCAGTGTGTCCTCGCTCATGACTCCTCAGGAAGCTTCCTGGCTCCTCGTTCCTCGCCTCCTCGCAGTGCAATTAGAGAATTAAAATACCCTTCAAGATGGCTGAGTTCAATCGGTTTCCGGGTCACAGGCTGGAGGATGTAGGAGTGAGGAAACGAGGAAGCATCAATTTGAGTATTAAGAAGCACCCACAGAGTGTTACTGACAGACTGGAAAGAGAGGAGCTGCAACAATGTCAAATATGTGATAAATGTTTTTTGAACATTCAAGCATGAAAAACTATTCTAGTAGAGACCAAAACAAACTCAAGACTTTGAAAAAGAAAATAATATGGCCTCTTAGTAAATGCATGGTAAGCTTTGCACTGGCAAACACCACTCACATTTTCCAACTTAGAAAATGCAAAAATTTAGTGTGTAAATTGCTGTATTTCTCATGGGACATCTAACACAGTCGATAAAGGCAAAGATTTAGCAAGGCTAGGAAAATTAATTGGTGTAGTTTCCTGAAAATAATTGATGAACCTACATGAATGATTAAATATGGGGTGTAAAGAGAGATGTGCAGTGCTTCTAATGGATCCTGTCTCACCATCTTACAGGGAGACAAGTTTGAGTCAAAACCAAAGAGACTTAAACAAGGTGTGCAGGATGTGGAAGTGTATGCGACAAGCAATCAGGTACTTCGGAATATTATTGTACTTATAATCTCTTCTGTTTTTTTTTTAAATTGCACATATATAATGTTTACCATAGAAATATTATTTAAAATAACATCTCATTGTCTTCAAAGCTCAATCAATAAGCCATTTAGTTTCAGTGTTGGTGTAGTTACGGTGTTTCACCTTAGCATTTTGCTAAACAGCAGAGGCCCTGCAGTGTGACTGCTCAGTGACACCTATAATCCAAATGAAATCCATTACAAGCCTGGCATGTGTTCATGATCTTGATTGAATGTCATTAAGAGAGAAGATGAGCTCATATATTTTCTTTATGATGGAGGCTACTAACAGGTGCAGCCATATAAAAACCCATATCAGATCTTTCATCCGTATTATTTGTAATGTTGCCATTTCTGCTTCCATGTTATGGCTTGATGGCTGCCCTTGGACAGTAGGAACAATAATACAGCACTTAGCAGAGGTTTGCATCAAGATACACTGTTGCTGCATCCGAAATCAAATACTTCCCTACTATACAGTATGCGAAAAACAGTACGCCGACAGAGTAGTATGTCCGAATTCATAGTATTCGAGATTCTGAAGTGCACATTCGATGGACACTTTACTATCCCATGAGGCCACGGGAGAGGATTTATGAATGGAGGTGAAGCAACGCAATTGACACTAGTAGGTCACATGATAATGACAACATGGCGGATGTAGTACGTCCGAATTACATTCATACTGCACACACTCATACTATATAGAACGTACTTTTTTAACTGTCGTGAAGTAAGTACAAATTCAAATGTAGTACCTACTCAACAGTACGCGATTTCAGACGCACCGTATGTTCAAAAGTTTGGATTCTTTTTGAAAGAAATTGATTTATATATCAAAATGATGCTGTTCTTTTGAACTTTCTATTCATCAAAGAATCCTGAAAAAAGTATCATGATTTCCACAAAAACATGAAGCAGCACATCTGTTTTCAACATTAATCAGAAATGTTTTTTTGAGCAGCAAATCGGCATATTAGAATGATTTCTGAAGGATCATGTGACACTGAAGACTGGAGTAATGCTAAAAATGCAGCTTTGCAACACAGGAATACATTACACTTTAAAATACATTAAAATAGAAAACTAGCTATTTTAAAATGTAATATATCACAATATTATCATTTTTACTTTATTGACTGTATTTTACAGTGTAGCCTGAACATAATAA
The DNA here is from genome assembly GCF_019924925.1 of Ctenopharyngodon idella. Lineage (NCBI taxonomy): Eukaryota > Metazoa > Chordata > Actinopteri > Cypriniformes > Xenocyprididae > Ctenopharyngodon > Ctenopharyngodon idella. Next base: position 4,122,580 of record NC_067242.1, on the reverse strand, counting down.
ATATGCTTACCAAGGATTTCAGAAATATTTACTTTATTTTACAGTCCTGTTCCCCATGTACATACTATGTATTTATTATAGTAATTACAATTACTGGGTAATAACTAGGTACTAACACTGAAATTACCCCTAAACCTAACCTTAACCCATGTAGTTACCTTATATTACCCAGTACTTTCTTAGGTAAGTACACTGTAAGTGCACGTACAGTAAAGTGCAACCAAAAAATCTTACTGACCCCAAACTTTTGAATGGTATTGCACAATACTTTAAGCTACCATATAATTAAAGCACTTATCGCTCAGTTTAGCATATTTGTACCATATTTAAATCCATTCTTTAGAAGATCATTACAGACAATGTTATTTATTGTGGTTCTAAATATAATTCAGAGCTGTATATGAAATTAAGTTAATAATGTGTTTCCCAGCAACTAAGGTTTATTTATATTTTTCTGTTTTCAGCTCTCAAAGGTCAACTCAGCGACTCTGCAGGCATGGTTGAAGAGTCGAGGGATCAACGTGTGCTCAAAGGATAAGAAAGAGGAGCTAATGTCAAAGGTCATGAAATGTCTGAGTGAAACCTAGGTGTGTTGGGTTGGGTTACTCGCCTAAAAAAAAAAAAAAAAACACACACACACTATAGAGAGCTTGCATACTGAGTTTTTGTTTGTTCCATTGATAAACTCCATTGACACTGACAGTTCAATATGATTGCCATGATTTACTCCATGTTCATTACACATGACATTTAAGCAAGACTTTGTAAGCTAAAATCTGTTGTTTAATTGGATCCAGAGTTTAGAGAGAGCTGCAGATAAAGAAAAAAAACATGCAAATTTTTTTTTGTATAGTGGTCCTTTTTTGTTAGCATGATGGTCATTTGTCAACCATCAAACTTGCTGTTACATGTAGTGCAACTATTTATTAAAACTCTGTACTCTGACTTTAATCAAGACTTTGGAAATGACCCAGAGGTCTTTGTCTCAAATGTTTCTATTAAATTCTTTAGAAGTAAAATTGGACACAAATGAGACAGTTATTGACATACCGTAAGAGTACAGAGCTGTATAATTAATGAAGATAACAGCTCAGGGGGAATTTAAAGCTGGAATTAATCATGAAATCTCTTCTTTTGATTGCATACTTCAGAATTTTGGTAAATTAATCTGTGAGATTGTTGTAATCTCATCTGATATGAGATCTAAATGAGGCACATGTGAGATATTAGTTTTCTCAGTGATCTTGCCAAATTCCTAACATACAGAATTTCAGTTGGCATTGATGAATGCCAGAACTGCAGAAGACAGTGATCCAGGGTGACTTTTCTCAACACTAATGACACCGCAGACTCCAAAGAAGAGTCCGAATAGAATAAGAGGCTCTTGACTGAGATGGAAATCAGGCCTAGCCACTTTGATAGCTAATGATAGGGGCCAAATTATGTTGCTTTCTGTATCTTAAAAGAGCATGATCACTCTTGTCTTTTCTGCCCTTTATACTGACAGAGCTTAATGACCCATACACATCTAACTTGAAAAGCTTAGCGGTAAGTAGAAGGTCATGCAGGAGCAAGTATGCACTTCTGCAGGGCAAGCTCGAAAAAGTGCCTTACATTTGAACATCAAAGATTTGAATGTGAAACGGACTTGCTACCCTCCACGCTGTGACTAACGGTGACTGTTATTCATTACTGTAAAACTTCTAATATCAGCATGTTTAATTGACGTATGACTTTTTTATGGCAGCAAACAGGGGTTAGTTGATTTATTGATTGTTTAGTTTAAGTCTTCAACCTCACATCACAGACAGAGAAAAATGTTCCTTGAAAATGGTTCCCACGCTTTGCAGAATCAGGCTTTTTTTGGTCTGCATCAGCACATGCAACAATTGATAGATGATATCTTTGATATATCACAATCTGTAATAACAAATAAATCAAATATTTTTCTTCTCCCACAGACTACAATACATATATTCATATGTGGTCCCTCTTCTGTTATTTTTCGTTTATTTACTGACATTGATGCTGTTCGGGTGCCAGTCGCCACAAGGCACAGTAAAAATTCCCATCTCCTGCGTGCTGGTTCATGCTCTCTACTCAGAGTACAGGCCTCAGGACTCTTCTGCTGCTCTGATTTAGACCGTTTACCTGAGTTCTGAACTGCCAGACTGTACTTACAACCAACAGAGTCAAGGTGTCTGCTGCTATAATTTATAACCTTTCACAATTGAAGCATTGAAGTCCCATATTAAATGCTGGATTTACTGTGCAATGTGGGGCTGTTTACTGTTTACAGATCAAGATTACCCATATTACTTGCACAGAGGCTATTTTTGAGGTTCTATGGGTTTGTTCTGTAAACTCAGAAAAATAGTACAAAGCTCTCATTGGGACAGTAGCTTTTCAAAAGGGTATAATATGTACAATTTAGGCACTATGTACCTTTAAGGTATTTATATGCACCCTTTAGGGGTAAATAAGGTAAATTACAAAGGTGTACCTTTTGAAAGGGTACCACTTAAGTGACCATCACAGTTCTACTTTCTGAGTATGAATTTTTATATGCAGTAAAAGACAACAATACTCAAGCACTGTAAAAAGGTTTTGCCACAAACTCAACTGGCTTCTCTCCTGTATGATTTCATATGAGAACTTTTGACCTTGTATCTGAACTCCTTTCCACAAAGTGATCATAGAAATAAAAACAGTATAAATGAAAATGAATAATACAGTTTTCGCTTAGTCTTAAGTGCAAACAACAAGTGCAACCATAATCAAAGTACTCTCTCAATATTCAAAGTGCAAATAGAGACCAAATTTTTCTTGATGGTTACAACTACACAGCCCAGCCTAAGATAGCTTTCATATTGGAAGATATTTTTATGCATCAGGGAGCCGCTTTCAAAATGCGGGGTGAAATCGCGTTTGAATGCGCGCACGCGTTTTAATTTCACTTTCGATTTTGCAATCGCGCATACTCTGTGAATAGGGAGCGGCGGTGCTGAGCATGCATTCTACTAGATAAGACATTTGTCAGGCTCTGTTGTGTAATGAATCCTCTGCCATGGTCTTGTCAGTCATCTCGTCACTTACTCTCATCATGTGATCAGTGAACTCTGATTCCTGCTGCACTGTGTACGACTAGTGCTGCTCGTGTTGGATGAGCTGGATGGGATTAAAGTGACCATTACTCAACTTAATTAAATGTTTTTTATTTCTATAAAAAGCACAATGACAGTGGAGGCGAATGTAAACAAAGTGGTGGCATATTTTATCCTAATTTCACCCTTACACAATATAGCGAGACAGCATTTCATCTCGACGAGAAATCTTATCACATTTTAATCTTGCGAGATCTCGTGGCATGAGATCTCGTCAAACCCCTAGTAAATAATAATTATTTATCTTACATGAGAATGACAAAAGGATATTAGCAACACAGATAGCACCTGGTTTAACCAGATTGTGGTTGGTTAACAAAAAAGACAGTTTTTTTTTCTATTGAAATACTTTGTTGTACAAATTGTATAATGCCACAAGTATACCAGCCAATAGAGGCATGTGTGCTGACACTCCATTGCTGGTGGAAATTGCCTATTAACTCTTTCCTTGCCAATGATGGAATTTTCTGTCATTTATGATACAACACTTCTTTTGATACATGCAACATATCAAAAGAACAGAGCCTCTGCTTTGAAAAAAAAAAAAAAACTTTTATCCTAGCTTCATGCATTATTTTTTTTTATCAAAACTTGAGAAAAAAGCTGTGAAAATCACATTTTTGTCAAAGACTGCATCTGGATCTGATTCACAATGATAATCAACATAGATGGAGTAGATCGACACCATTGATGGAATTTTCCGGCTTTCAGTGTTTTCACTGTTTTACGGTAGGGGGCGCTATTACTCATCTTCTGAAAGAGTACAGAATCTCCGAAACCGCCAAGCCATTCATGGAATTTTCCGGCTTTCCGTACTTTCACTGTTATACGGTAGGGGCAATATTACTCATCTTCTGAAAGAGTACCGAATCTCCGGATCAAAACACAGACGAAGAAGCAGAAACAAGCGATAGCATATGTAAAATACTGCGATCATCAACAGCAAATAAATCAAAACTGCCTAATGTTACTGAACGAAATGTCAACCCGGGACAAAGTATAGGACTGTGCAAGCTTTGGGGGTGTTAATGGACTTGATCTACTCCATCTATGTCCTGATCATTGTTCTGAATCAGATCCAAATGTAGTCTTTGACAAAAACGTGATTTTCTCATCTTGTTGCCTTTTTTTTTTTTTTTATGAAACTTACCCATATTCAAGTGTTGATTAAAAAAATAATGCATGAAGCTAGAATAAAACTGCATGTTCATTTGTATATTCATACAACAAAACTTTTATGAAAATGATCAAAAATGCTGCTGCTGGTTGGCAACTTTTTTTCAAAAACGCTGACGGGGAAAGAGTAATATAATATATTAAACATTTAAATAATAATACATTAAACATTTGTGCTGCTATTAAGGTGGAGTAGGTTAGGACAGGTTTAGTTGTATAGGTAGGTTTAAGAGTGGATTAAGGTGGAATAGAAGTGTCAACACTTTAATTATAGATGTAATTACAGCTGGTAATTACATGCAGGTATTTTTTAAATATAAGTACATTGTAAAAACATGTATGCACACAATAAGTGATTTATATCAAATTATTAATTTAACCCTTTAACTGTCACCCCCCTTTTTTATAAATGTGAAAATACACTATCCAAACTTAAATCGTTGTAATTCAAGAATGCTTTGGAATATAGACCAAAGAAGATTGTTGCTGAAGTGAAAGCTATGGAAGCGTGTTTCCCCTGTGAAATAAAAAATAAAGTGTTATTGTGACTTTTCATCTCCCTATTCTGACTTTTTTTCTCAATTGTGTGATATAAAGTCAGAATTGCGAGTTTATATCTCACAATTCTGACTTTATAACTCGCAGTTCCATGTTAAAGTCAGAATTTCGTGATGATAACTCGCAATTGCGAGAAAAAAAGAATTGCGAGTTTATATCTCACAATTCTGACTTTATTACACGCAGTTCTGACTTTATATCACACATTTGCGAGTTTAAATTATTTTATATGTATAAATATAAATATAAATTTTACAAAATAATTTTTACTCTAAAATTGATATAAAATCAAATCCATATGTCTAACCAAGTTGTGTTCCAAATTTGAAGTTGATATCACAAAAATTTAAGTTCCCATGAGATTTTGTTTATGCGTTGTACCAAAAATAGCCACCGGGTGTCACCCACATTCCAATGAAATTTTTTTTATGCATTCTCCTGAAACAAATTAATACATTTCTGTCCAAATATCACTTCTGTCACAAAATAGATGCCAAACATGGAAGATTGAGATTCAGACCTTTCTGACAATATGCATTTTTTTAAGATTAGAAACGTTTTGACTATGAAGTAGTTAAAATAAATTTTGTAACATGAAACATGACAATGGCAACTGGTTTTCACCAGATGAATTCTGAGTTTTTAAGCTTTCAAATGATACCTAATTTATGAAAATTACTAAAATATGTGATAGGAAAAAAGGCAATAAAAAAAAAAAAAAAAAACTGTGCCAAGCGTCCTGCTAGTGAGACGGTGACCGTTAAATGTTAGTACAAGGTAGTTAAAAACGCTTAATATAAAGTGGGTCTTAATGCACAATTTTCTGAATGCTAATATTTGTTATAACGATACACATTTTAATAATATTTTAATACTGTTTAATAGTATTGAGTGTATCATTACGTTTAAATGTAAAAGTAGGAGCAATAGTAAGGGTCATGGGTTTAGACATACCCATAAAGGTGGGAAACGCTGTGTAATCTCTTACAGCTGAACACCCACAAAGTCATGATAATATGCAGCTTGGTCACGTAGTTCTCTCTCACATCCTTAACACATGGTTACATTTTGCTGCCAAGCGGAGAACGATCTCCGTGCTTAATGTGCCCTAATGTATGAAATACCAAAGGGACCTTCCCAGCGCTGAGTCTCAGAGCTGAGCAGGTGGCAGCTGGTGGTCTTCACCCAGCTTGAAAAAAATCGACTCTTAACCCTTCACAACCCCAGTGTAACATGAAGCACTGCAGTGTTGAGCTTCAGTGTATACGCTTTTAAAATAATAACATAGCTTGAAAGGAGGTTTACGAAAATGTCGGTCACGTAAACCCCCTGGCACATTCATGTAAATAGTTTAACATGCTGCTCTGTGAATTCTAAATAATATGTATGTACAGAGAATATGACACACCAAGGACAACCAGGAAATGTCAGGGAATTATATCAAGATAACTTAAAACCTAACAAGAAATTGAAATATAAAATTTAACATTTGAAATTTTTAAAATAATATACTTCAAAATTTATATTTATTTAAATATAATTAAAAACATTGAAATTGTTGTTATTCTTCTGATAACAAATATAATTTACTGTGAAAATTATACAAAAAAAATTACATTTTGAACAAATTTCATTCAATTTTGTTATTTTTGTGATAATAATAACAAAATAATATAACAAGAAAATGATACCAAAAATATTACATTTAACAATTTTAAATTTGTACATTTATTCATTAAATCAAAAATATATTTATATTGATTTAAATATAAGTTCTCCAATTGGATAACTGCTTGAATGTTTAAAAATATAATTTAATGAGAAAATGATACCAAACATATTACATTAACATTTTAAATATTTAAAATGATTACTTTCATTTAATATATATATATATATATATATATATATATATATATATAAATGTAAATAATGTCATGGAAATTGTTATAGCAAATGTAAGTTTTTCTTGTTTTAATTTCTATAGAAAATGATACATAAAATCTTGACCAATTATTCATGTACATCTGGAAAAGTCATGGAACCCTGTACACAAAAACCCCACAACTTGCGCATACATCAATACACACCACACAGCATGAGTAGATTGAGGAGTTAGCTGTCTTCAAGTAGTACTGGAGCATAAAAAAAACTGGCCTACATTAAGGAATCGAGTGCATTGAAAAAGGTCTACAAAGCTCATTTCAAAACTGGCCATCTGGCATCATGTTTGCTTACAAACTGAAAACACCTTTGCTTGCATGACAAATATGAAGCTTAAAGGCTCAGGAAGGCTTAGTTGTATTGTATTGTTTTAGTTTAGCTGCCGTGTTTCCGCATTGTATTAGGTGGATATTGAGCTGAAGAAGTTTGTTTTTAGGTTTTAAGTTGCCTTAGATGGGTTGCATCCTGGTCAAACTAAGCATGTTAAAAACTGTAACAAGTTTAATGTCTTCTACTGTTTGTTTGGTTTGTAAATCTGTCTCACAGATGGAATAACTAGAGTAAATGTAATGGCAACATGGTAGCTCTGTAATTCCTAGATTAATGTCTTTTATGTTTGTTCTGATTTTAAGAATTAATGTTCATGAATGTTCAGTCATGAGCTAATTTCAGAGTTTGTGGTTTGAGGGCTCTTGCGTTTTCCCTAGAGGCATCTGCAGACTATCCCGGTGTCTGGTTTCCATTTCCACACATGAATGCTGACAGCCCTTGCCTGAATTTTTGGAGGTTTTGGAGGGGGGACAAAATCAGTAGAAGAAACGCTCATGCTTTCCATTATGTTCACTTTGCTCCTTCATATGAAAATCACAATGTCACTCTTTCAGTTTGGCTGTCATGGAGGGACTGGTTTATAGAGGTCAGTGTGTAAAAAAACGGTCCATTGTGTTTCTGAACTCGCTGAACTGTGCCACGAATGTAAGAATGGCTTCTGTTGAAGCAGACTGCCTCAAGAAAAAGAAATGTTTTCAGCAGGATTTCATGCCCATTAGTGTTTACAGCCACTGAGATAAATGTGTTAACATTTTACTCCAGGATGTGCAAGACAAATTGAATGAAATACTTGCGAATGTGTCAATTTTCAGATGTCAAAGTACTTCTTTCTGTCCTAGTTTAATATGCAGAGATGACTATAATCCATTTGTAGGTTGACTTCCTGAAGAGTATAAACATTTCAACTTCAGGTGTAAACAATGGTGTGAGTTTGGGCCAGGACTAGTACCGGTTTTGGCTGAAGTTGAAATGTTTATTTGTCAGGTGTAGTCCAACACGTGTGATGCAGAATGAAATGTAAAGTCTTAGGAGAATCAACATAGCTAACTACACATTTAACAAAGACGACACCGAATCATGAACTTAGGGCTTAAATACACTTCAGATATGATTAACATAATGAGAAACAGGTGCGCAACTCAATTAGAAACCATGAGAAATCAGGAATAGGAACCAAAGAAAACCATGAAAACGAACATAATTGTGACATTATTAATAATAATAATAGAATTCAGTTGCATTAAAGACACATGAACAATGAATGGTAACCAAATGAAGTATAGTTTTCATTTATTTTTATATTTTTTTTTAGAAGAAAAGCGATTGCCTCGCCATGCAAAAGTTTCCCCACGAATCTAGGGTGTTTTGGCAGTGTTATTTTATTTATATTGTGAGTTTTGTTTTTATATATTCAGTTTTTATTTAAATTTTACTTTTATTAATTTTATGTGCTTTTGTCTTTTTTTTTCTTTTTTTTTTTTAGTTTTCTGTTTAATTTCTATTTAGGTTTATATTTTATTTAGTTTTTAGTACTTTTGGAAATTCAAGTTTATGTTTTTCATCTAATATTTATATTTTATTTAATTTCAGCTTCATTTCAATTAACAAAATCAGTTTTTAATAGTTTTAGTTAACAATAACAACACTGGTTCTCAGTGGTTCCCAGTTCTCTACTTTAGTTGCTTTGGTGTTGAGTGAGTTTTAACATGTTGCTGTTTCTAGGGTGTTTCTAGGGTGTTTCTAAATTAATTTATGAAGCCATTCCAAACATTATCGATACATTATGTTGTTATATTACAATGCTATTATAATTTGCGCAGACAATTAGCTTATTTTATTGTAAATAAAAACTCCTGACAATGTCACTGCTAAATACCTATACATATTGTGGTATTCCTTGTAAGCTCTGGTCTTAAAGAAAATCCTAAGCTTCTCACTGGTATTTACGACTTTGTGGTGGTGTTCATTAGCGTTGAAATCATAAATACAATATTTCTGACATGACCTGAATGCACCTGAGACCTGTGGACTTTTTTTTTTCACCCTTCTTATTGCCTGGCAATAACACACATCTCCTCTGCAAGCTAAATAGCATACAGCAAAACAGCAAATTTATTCACACTTGTTCTCAGTTCTCTTCTACTTCATCTTAGAGATCACCTCAAACTGTCATAGGTCTCTGCAAAAGTCAAATCACCTTAACTTATATAGCTCTTTATACAATACAGATTGTTTCAAAGCAGCTTTACAGGGATGAACAGGAACTGATGTGATGTCATTTTGAACAAAATCAGGCCAAAATGAAGTTCGTTTTGTGTTCGTTTTGGGAGTTTGAAATGACTTGCCAAAACGAACTCTCAGGAAAAGTTCGCTCCAGCTACAAAACACCTTCGTACTACCATTGGTCCATGGTGATAATGTAATAGGAGGTGTGCGCTGAGGCTCTGCCTTCTTTGACGTGAAACTCTTTTCTGACTCATTTCATCTGTTGAGTCCATCGAGGTAAGATCTCCGCGGGTGAAAACTTGAACACACTGGATAGCTGCTTTATAGTAGAAAATGAGTAGTTGTGCTTCTGATAAAATGAGGCACTGACACTGTTTTTCATGCTTGCTTGCTTTTAAGCAATCTATTGAATAACATGCCATATAAATAAATGTGGTGTGACTTTACTGGAGTTCTAATTTGCAGAGCTCGTGCTAACATATCCATGTTATTATGATCAGATGCTTTTCTTATGCTTTCTATAAAAATGCTTGCTGTTTTCTCATTTTTGTTGTGTTAATTTTGTTACTAACAGGAAAGTGCGCAGCACATCTAAACGTCAATAACAGTATATCGCTGCTCACGTATTACGTATTACGAACTTCGTTTTACCCCTAGACGAAGAATGAAAAAAGTATATCAGGGCCTTATGTATCCAAAAATAAGCAAGCCAAAAGACGGCAGTGGCAAGGAACAAGGAACAAACTCCATCAGTGACAGAAATGGAGGAAAAAAAACCTTGTGAGAAACCAGGCGGGGGATCAGTCCTCCTCTGGCCAAACGAGCCAACAAAGAATAAAAAGCCTGCCGTACATCATAACACACTGTTCCTCAATACAGATTTCTCCTTGAGACACATTTCCTGCCTCTCAACACACTCTAGAGCCAAACACGTCACATCCAGAAATAAAACATGGTACACTGGGGAGGAGAGTGAGAGTTTGTGTGAAGTGTAGTCTGTATCACGGGATCAGGGTGTGGATAGACATCTCTTGATGTAAACCAGACACTGAAGAGACGAAGTATGTGTTTCTAGTGAAGTATGTGTATGACAGGTATGGTCACTTGGTTTGTTGTAGAATATCAACTGTGTATTAATCTTTGAACTGAACATGTGGCTTCTGCGTTTCTTCTTATATAGATAAGACAAAGAGAACCTGTTCTTCTTTATGCAACATATTTATATCATTCTTTTTACATATCATATGCTACTAAATGAAAAAAAGTTCTGTTTTTATTAATAGTCATTTGTTCTAATCAGGTCAAGCCTGCAGTCCATCCCCGTTCAGACTTTCATTCAGGGTCAACAGATTTACTACTTTTTCACTACAGATGTCTGTCCAGAATCAAAATGAACTGAAAAGATCCTCCTTGTTTTTCTAGCCAGCTTTTCTCATAGGATATCTGCCATCTCTTCACTAGCCAAGTAAACACTGCCCTCCATCATTGTTTATTTATGTCTTTTCTATGTGCGTGTTGTTTTGTTCGACTCGCTGGACGTGCCTGTTATATTTTTATCTCACCCGCTTGTATGGTTTTGGAAGTGAAAGATTACATTTATGTGAGTGATCAAGGACGATCTTTGTGTAAAGCAAAATGAATCGATTTCCTCTGAGAAAATAAATTACTACACCTACTTCATTTGACCTGGATGCTCCCTGTGACGAACACTTACAAAATGAGGAGAATTTGAAATCACTGCGGCTGGATTGTGGTCATAAGGACTGAGATGATTTCTATGCTTGTCCTTTAGACCTTCAGTATAAAGAGAAAAAAGTATTCATCCATATTTAACACCCAGACAAGAGGAAACTGGCAGCTCTTTTATATTTCTTAAAGGGATAGCTCCCTCCAAACGTAAAATTAATTCACGTTCCACAGAAGAAAGAAAGTCATTCAGCTTTGGAACCACATGAGGGTTTTGAAGCTTGACAGACTGTTGTATTCTGTTAAATATCTCCTCATATCAGTTTAAAACAATATGAGGATGAGTAAATGATGACATTTTCAGGACCATGGGAAATATTCTTTTAATTCCTGTTACTTTGTTGCAACTCCCATTGACATTGATGGAAATCCTACGGTCAACTGAGGTTCCAAATACAGTTATGACTTTGATCAAAACACAAAGCATGCTTTGTTCTGGTTTGACCTAGAATACAGAGACATTTAATTACATAAAAATCCTTGTAATCCACTGGTTGAATCTAAAAGAAACGTCTGTGCCTGTTGATAGTCCAAAAGATTAGGTGAGATATGTTCAAAGGGAAAGGCTTGAGTCATGGAGGTATGGAGATAGAGAGCAGGTGGAGGCAGGCATGACAGGTGAATTAATCCTTCCTCGGAGCATTTTAGGGCATGGCTCGACCTGCATCTGATTTTACAAGAGCTTGGATTCAAAGGTTTGGATTCAAGTTCCCAAATGAGAGCAGTGTTCATTCCAAAATATAATGCATATATGAAACACTAAAACAATAATTATTCAGTCTAGGAACATTATCTTGAGACTGCAAATTAGCAGTTTCATGTTTTCATCTGTGGAGATCTTACCTCGATGGACTCAACAGATGAAATGTGTCAGAGAAGAGTTCCGCGTGAAAGAAGGCGGAGCCTCAGCGCACACCTCCCATTACGTTTTTGTCACGGACCAATGGTAGTACGAAGGTTCCCGCGGCTCTCCCGATAAGATTTCTTGCTGTGCGGGATTAAATTTTGAATAAAAGGCATATTGCGGTCGGTAACTTTAGTGTACTTTAGGCAGGAGCAGGCGGTCTGACAATAACCCGGTCGCTCCAGAGATGCTTTAACATCAGCGCATCTGTGCTTGAACTTGAAGTGAACAAAACTTTCTGCAGTGGTGGCGTTCACACAGTCCCCAGTTCCCTGTCCTGAGAAACCTTGCAAGATATGTTCTTTGCATTAGAGGTCTGCGCGAGTGCACCTTCAGAGAACATTCAACCATTGTGATCGGATTTTGGAGGAGAGACGTTCTGAAACGGTCGTCAGTCAGCGTCATTCTGTTCTTGCGTGGATGTTAAAAAAGATTTCATTTTGCAGTATAGCTAGTAAGCCAACAGTTTTCGTTTATGTAATTTTGGCATAGCCTATAGTTTTGAGGGACATGTTGTAGGCTATTTAATTTAGCCTGTTTTTCACTGTGATATTTAGCCTATTGTTCTTTGTGACATTTTTTCTCTGACATTTTTTAGGGTGTTGACAGCATCATAGACAAATAACAAATACAAATCTTGTATATGCAACATTTTATATTTGTTATCCCCAATCACTCTCTTTATTTCGGGGAAGTTTAAACGCGAGATTCTGGAAACAATCTTTAGCGGGACCCGTCGGGTCGGAAAGAAAATCACTATATGCGGATAGCGGGTGAACACAGAGTGAATTTTAGGCGGGAGCGGGTGCATGCGGAATAGAACCATTGCAGGAGCGGGACGAAAAAAACAGTCCCGCGCAGACCTCTATTTCTGTGTGCATGTATGTTTCTGTTTGTGTGTCTGTATTGTATGTGTGGGAAAGAGTGCTTTCCATTGATAATGAAATGTAATTTGGTGGGGAAAAACTTTTTATCCTATTGTTATATTTATGTGCTTGTTCAATGTCTTTGTGGGTTTTGGTTCATTTGCTGTTGTAGGCTGTAAGGACCTTAATAACTGAAATTATTTTACGAAGTGATATGGAACTATAATGCGGTCAAAACCTGCCTGGATCTACTTTAGATGTGCATTTACAGGAAAATAATTGTACACCTTAGAACGTTCATCAACCAATCAGAATCAAGCATTCATCAGCCCCGTAGTGTAAACAGAACATAATCGTCTGTTGGTGTGGGCGGTAATATAGTTATAGTTATTATTTTTTTGGTGCGAACGGGCCTTAACTATAGCGATAACTATAAAGTTTTAATAACTGTTCTCATTCTGTGAGAATTGGAAAGTTCAAACCACAATTGTAATGGTATAGCGATGCAGAGGAACAATATTGTTCAGTTTTAGAATTATTTTTCCTGACAGCCAATCAGAATCCACCCAAATTAACCAGCCCGAGCATTTAAAGCAAAAGATGACAAAACTGCATCATGCGCTTAGAAAAAACAGAAGGTTATGGTGCTTTGGCGTGGACTCTAATATAATTATCATTATAATTATCATTCTTGGTGTGACATTTACAGATTTACACTTACATTTTACAAGCAGATTTCTAAAGAACAATTTCTTCCAGCTTAGAGCTATTGCAAAACTCAAATGTTGTGATCTGGAGAAATGCTTTTATCTAAACCTGGGCATTAGTCAGTCTTGACTGCCTCACCTGCAGCGAGTTTGAAATGTGGCTGCTAGGCTCTTGGCTAACACCAGGGTTACGTTTCTGAACTCATTGACTTCCAACATACCTCAGATGAGCCAAGAAAATAGATCATATCTATTGACTTTGATATCTGTTTGCACTGCAGAGCAAATGAAGAGCTCTGCCAATTAAAGAGGACACCAAAAAAGTCCAGTGTGGGACGAATCAATGCCGATGCTCTTGAAAAGAACTGCAGTCTTGTACCGCTGCAGCTTCTCTCAAAATGCCAATGCTATTAGAAATCACAGAGGACACCTCTGAAAACCAAGAATGGATGCATTCATTTGTAAAGACGCTTCAGCTCACAAACACGAAGCAAAGAGTGAATGTCCAGGAAAACCTACTGAAGTGGAACGCAAGAAATGTCACACAACATAAAGAAGAGTCTGGCTCAAGGGCGGAGAAAGACTAAAAGCATGTGCTGTTGCCAGTTCCTTTTGTCCACTGACTTTCTAGGCCATTCTTTTACTGAGGTTCAATTGCGCTTCTGTCAAATCTAACAAGGATAGGAGTCGATGAGTGAATTCTTGAAGCTCCATGTTTGAGAACCAAAGACTTCACACAGTGGAATTCACACAGTGTGCAATGAACCTGACTTCACCTTCTATTTCAAAATACAACATTGGATCAAAAATGCAAAATAATGATTTTTGTTTCCTAGAAGGTAATTAGATGGCACTTGCTGAAATAAGTATGTAATGCCATGTGACATTAAATGTATATTGTTGCATTATGAGTAGCCTACTGTTTCACATACTGTGTTTTAATATTAGGCAATTGTAAATATAGACTAAATATATATTAATTTCTCTTAATTTACCCAAAGACCCAAAAGTCTTTACATTGAATAAAAGTCAGATAAAAATGGTAGCAAAAATACAAAAATCTATATCTTCATAACAGCATTGGATAAACCCTATAAAGGTTTATTCACTGTATTTCTGAAGTTAGTGAAATGTTTGTCAGAATTCTTTATTGGAGGTGGTTCAGTTTGGCCAGAAGCAATATAACCTATTATGAGCTTAAAGAGAGCAGGTTTCTGATCACCTCAGGCGTTCTCTTCGGATCAGCTCACACAAAAGCCTAACTAGACTCAGGTGTTCCTTCAGGAATCATTCTTTCTTCGCATAGTTTGGCCAATACAAGTTATGCATCTTTCTTCAACATATTTTCCTCTGTTGCTCCAGGCAACTGTCAAATTGATTCAGGTGATTCTCTCCAGGCCAGAGACTCAATACATGTTGCAGGTCAAATAGCAGTAGAGAACGGAAACAGACAATTCATTCTTTCCTTCATTTATATCTTTTCCATTCCCTTTTTCCATTACCTAATATTCCTTTCACTTTCAGAGCTGAAGAGAAACAACTCTCAGTGAGAGCTTTGGATTCTGACTGTGGAGTAATAACACATTTCCCTTAGTAAATCGTTTTGTTTTTTTGTTTTGTTTTTTTACTTCATCTTCAAAAGTGTTCACCCAAAAATGAAAATGTTTTTCCAATGTTCATGAAGAGATTGAAAAACTAATCCATATGACTTGAGCGGTTTAGTTCAAATTTTCTGAAGAGATACGATCGCTTTATGATGAACAGATTGAATATAGGCTTCTATTCACATATAAACTTTGATCAGCGAACATAAACAGAAGCTCAGCCAAACCTGCTTGACACATGAGAATGAACCTCACTGATTTTTCCAGAAGTTAAAAAGTGCTGCGTAACACAAGAATGAACCTCATTGGTTCTTGCTGGAGCTCAAGCATGCTGCATAACACGAGAATGAACCTCATTGGTTCTTGCTCGTCAAGCAAGCATGCTTGTGCTTCCGTTTACCATAACTTATGTGTTTGTTGATGAATGTTTATATGTGAATAGAAGCCTAAATTCACTCTGGTCATCATAAAGTGATCAAGTCTCTTCAGAAAATTTGGACTAAACCTCTCAATTCATATGGATGAGTTTTAGGATCTCTTTATGAACTTTTTGAAGCGTCATAGTGGTAGTTGCGTAGCTGTTAATGGAGGGACAGAAATCTCTGATTCTATTAAAAAGATCTTCATTTGTGTTCCGAAGATGAACAAAAGTCTTACGGGTTTGGAACAACATGAGGATGAGTAAATGATGACAGAATTTAAATTTTTTGGTGAACGAACCCTTTAAAGCCACGATGTAATGGAAGTAGCGACAGGTCTTTTCTCCTGTTTTGTGATGTGCATCCAAGTGAAACGGATTATTGAAAAAGAACAAATGTAGGGCGGTACATTTGTTGTTGACGGAGGCAGATCTGACTCCAAGAAAGGAGCACAGATTAACACAGAGAAATCTGTTGTTTCACTGGAAGATAAAGTTATGATATTTTAATTAAAAATTATAAGGTCAAAAAAATGTGTGAGGTTGAATCGTTCACAGTAATATCAATAGCATGTATTTAGAAATGAATTTTTATTTCATGCCGACTTTAGGGAGTACAGCAAAAAAAGTGTAAAAACATGCCTTTTGTTATAGGCTTCAAGATTTACATAATAATAATCCAATAAAACCCAAAGAGTGCAGATGCTTTAATGGGAATCCTTCAAACTGATGTCAGATTGTCACCAGAGCAACATTTGATGTTACAGTGACATTTCCCATACAGTGCTTCCTGTAGTTCCTTGACTTGATAATGGCTTCAATACATGCTTAGTGAGGCTTTTGTTTTTCATGTCAGTCCTGGTAAATTGCATTGACCTTTTTCGATAAACGCCCTACTAACAGCAGCATTTGCTCTGTACAAGAGAATCTCTGTAATTCGAGGAACATCCCACAAAAAACAGCTGCAGTGCATTTTTCTTGCCGTTTTCCCAGGCAGTGCTTGTAGAGCTAACTAATTTATCACCAGCCCCACCGGAGAAGACTGATGTAAGCTGTATTCACTATCTGCTCCAGAGTTTTCCCTTTGCATCCCATTATTCTGTCTAGGCCTAATGTTGCTAATAACAGGGCTGTTGACTGATAAATTGTCCACATTGAATTACCAGATTTTAAGATGAATGCCAGATTTTTTGTTTTTTTCATTCTTGCCGAAGAATGTGTATTTAATTGTTTGATGGTTTTATCCAAACATCTTTCTTTCTTTTTCTGAAGGAAGAGCTGTGTATCTGCTCATATCACAGCAGGGCACATCCACATTCTGCCAGCAGTGTTTTATAGTGAATATTTAATGTGCAATGTGGATCACGGTTGTCAGCATGATCTTGTAATTTACATGAATCCTGAATATACATTCTAACATTGTTTGGCTGTAATCAATGACACTTTATCCATCTTTATTCATCTATTTAAACCTTTTCTGCTTGGTCCAATAAAGATAACAAATTGGGAGTAGTCAGTGGATACAATTACAGGTTAGTTGTTAAAGATTATAGGGCTCTAATTGGTTGATTTAGTTTTGCAGAGGCTTGCAGATCATTCCAGGTTAACAGCGCCTTTATATTTTCCAAAGCTTTATTTGATTCATGGAGATGCATTTTCCATCAATAGACTTCTAAAGTCCCTAATTAAACAGACCTTAATTAAATTATTATTATTATTTTTTTCTGGAGTCAAGCACATTTAGGTGACATATTATTATTAAGCATTTTGATTTACAACTTGGTCATGAAATTGTATTTTTTTGGCCCCAATGTTCATTAGCTAATTGTTAACCAAAGAAAAAATAATAATTTTGATAAAATGTACTCAAAAGTTTCAAGGTCCTGATTTAGCGTGAATTCCATTTGTGTTGCATCACTCTTTCAGGATGTAGTAACACAATCTCTGCAATTATTCAAACTTTCGACCCTTTAGTCCTGAAGGCAGTACAGTTACAGCTCTGCACATCATGAGGCATGTGTGCCTGTTTGCACAATATCTCCGAGATGCTTGTCTACAAATGGCTAATTCCTTCCAGACCTCCATGTCTAAAATGATCCTGATATCTGCTTTTCATAAATGAAAGGATATCTGTGCTTCATTGTAGTTCGGGGAGTATTGTCATTACATTGTCACTCTTAACATGAAATATACATCGCTTTGCCCTCTGCATCTGGGTTTGGATGACATGTAATGACTCTTGGTAGACCAAAAACCAAGAAAATATGGGACCAATTTCGCAGCATAAGAGTGCTATTCAAGACGGCTTTGATTTGTCGGTTCAGGATAAATTTTGTGGAAAAATGCTTGGATAACAGAACTATTATTTTATCATGAAAGTAAGTTCAAGGAGCATTTTATGTTGCAGAAAATGTTAACTTTTTGGCCAGTCTCTCTCTCTCTCGGTGAAGCTCTCATTTTAAGAAGAGCCACAAATAAGACAGACAGAATGAACAAAATATTAAACATTATAATTAAACCCTAAAAAAAAAGCAGACATTGCTCTTGCATAACAATGATGGGAACATTGGGCGCAGCTGGTGATTTTAAGACTCACAGTAACTACTGTAGCTTGAAATGTAGTAGAGAATTTGTTACCAAAGTGCAGATTTGTAGTGGCAGTGCTTTAAAGGCTGCCAAAATGATTAGATGCAGCTTTGGGAGAGTTTTAATGTTCATTCACAAATTCTGAAAACAGAGGCTTCCTCTTGAAAATCACCAGTCTTACCTCTCCAGACAATTATTAGTACCGCATACACTTAAACACACTGTACTCACCCACTTAAAGCTGTATATACTGTCTGAATATCTAAATGTCATTGCATTTAACAAAATATCAGACTAGGCGCTCTCAAGTGCTTCAAGAGTTTTTCTCACAATAACTTTTAATCTGCTGGTGTGACAGTGATTTTAGTGGTTGTAATGTGGCCTTCAAGTGGAGTTAGAAATATCATATTACAAGTTCAGAGCACGAGTGGGAAATTTTTAGTCCTGCAAAACCTGAAACCTGAAAAAAAAAAAAAAATCTTGTGAATAGTATCCTGGGAAGGCCAGATGCACTTGAAGGCATCAGTTCCCCTCAAGTTCACACAGATGTCAAAGTTCATCATATTAACTGTGAACATTGACATCAGACAACCACAAAGTTTCCAAACGTTTTGCCTCAATCTTGAACAATCTAGCTATTGTTGCTATTGTGATCATAAGAAACTTCTTTTTGTGAAATATTTTGCTTGAAAATTCTGCTTGTGCTTTATTTCAATAAAATAAATGCCACTTGGTTTGATATTTCAAAGGCAATGACATTCAAACATTCATATATGGAAGTATAACGTTTTGCTTTCCTCCTCAGAGTAGAATAAATAATTAAAAAATAGGTCATGAGAAAGTTTAAAATAAAAATGAATAAATGAAGTCATATTATGAGAAATACAGGAAAGTGTAGAATGCTTACACAGATACACACGGGAGTGTGTGAAAGCAGGCGTCTATCGTGGACCAGTCTGTTGATAGACGCCTGCTTTCAAACGCTCCCGCTTTCAAAACCACACATTTTGTGTGCTTTCAAATGCTCCCATTCGTTGATCATTCGCCAATCACAGACATATCCGATGAGCGTGTGAACACAATGGCCAATCAGAGGTGTTTACGAATCCGCTCAAAAGTGTCACATTTTTAAAATTTCAGTACCGACTTGATACATTTGACAACTCTACTTAAAGGGTTAGTTCACCCAAAAATGAAAATGTTGTCATTAATTACTCACCCTCATGTCGTTACACACCCGTAAGACCTTCGTTCATCTTCAGAACACAAATTAAGATATTTTTGATGAAATCCAAGAGGTTTTTTATCCCCCATAGAAAGCAACATAATTACCACATTCAAGGTCCAGAAAGGGAGTAAAGACTAAAATAGTCAGTGTGACTACAGTGGTTCAACCTTAAAGGATTAGTCCACTTTCAAATTAAAATTTCCTGATAATTTACTCACCCCCATGTCATCCAAGATGTCCATGTCCTTCATTCTTCAGTCAAAAAGAAATTAATGTTTTTGATGAAAACATTCCAGGATTTTTCTCCTTATAGTGGACTTCAATTGACCCCAAACAGTTGAAGGTCAAAATTACAGTTTCAGTGCAGCTTCAAAGGGGTTTAAATGATACCAGACGAGGAATAAGGGTCTTATCTAGCGAAACGATCGGTCATTTTCTAATTTTTTTTTTAAATGTATATGCTTTATATAATTTTATATGCTTTATATACTTTATTCTACTTATGGAACGGACGTGGCGCCAGTTCCGTTTTTTCCGTAAGTTGAATAGGGAAGGTGTAGGACATGCAGCGTAAGCTTTTTGAAGAATACGGAAGGCGGTCTGGCGGAAGCAATTGCAAGGCGATCATTTGTTTATATAAAGCATATACTTTTTTTTTTTAGAAAATGACCGATTGTTTCGCTAGATAAGACCCTTATTCCTCGTCTGGTATCGTTTAAAGCCCTTTGAAGCTGCACTGAAACTGTCATTTTCACCTTCAACCGTTTGGGGCCAATTGAAGTCCACTATAAGGAGAATAATCCTGGAATGTTTTCATCAAAAACTTCAATTTTTTTTTAGACTGAAGAATGAAGGACATGGACATCTTGGATGTCATGGGGATGAGTAAATTATCAGGAAATTTTAATTTGAAAGTGGACTAATCCTTTAATGTTATGTATTGGCCGGCTCCTGTGTCAGCATCACACGTATTCATCGTGCTGCTCACATGAACAGCATCGGCAAATAATGAGCCGGGGTTCTGACGTAAAACCTGGAAGCGCTGAATGTAAACACAGTAGGAGGATGATGGGGAGAGAAGACATTGTTGAATAAAGTCGTTATTTTTGTTTAGTTTATGCGCACAAAAAGCATTCTCGTCGCTTCATAACATTAAGGTTGAACCACTGTAGTCACATGGTATTTTAATGATGTCTTTACTACTTTTCTGCACCTTGAAAGTGGTAATTACGTTGCTTTCTATGGAGGATAAAAAACCTCTCGGATTTTATCAAAATATCTGAATTTGTGTTACGAAGATGAATGAAGGTCTTACGGGTTTGGAATGACATGAGGGTGAGTAATTAATGACAGAATTTTCATTTTTGGGTGAACTAACCTTTTAAATAAGTGCTCCTGATTCTGCACTCACAAATTGGCTTTTGCACTTCGGAAAACACATCAGTAACTAGACATGGTTGTGATGCATTCCAGAGCTTTGAATATGTCTTCAACATTTCTCAAAGCTTGAAGACAGCATTCTTCAGCACAAAGCAGTTGATATAAACCACAGTGAAATGTGGCCAGTTGCAAAGCTTTGACTAATAAAACCTGCAGTTTGTTCCAGCCCTCTAAACACTGGAGCAGCGGTGTAAACAGTAGATAACTATGTGCACTGTGCTTCATTATTTCACAGCTAGAGTGCAATAATGAAATATCCCTTGAAAAATGCAGGAATGGCTGCCAATCCCGAGTCAAGGTAAACAACTACATGAATTTCAACAAAAACCTTTTGATTTTGCACAATAATTATGTTTGAATGATTTTTCTGCTCTGTTCTGGTTTGATCATTGTTTAACTCACTCTTACAAGAAATGGTTCTATATAGAACCTTTAAGGCTTCTGTAGGTGCTTTATAGAACATTTTCAGGGTTCCCATCATGGGGTCATTTTATGGATTTAGTTTTAATTTAGTTTTAATTCAATGTTATGATTTAAGAAAATCATTTAAGATTTTTTTTTTTTTTTTTTTTTTTTAGAAAAAATTGAATTAACATGTTAAACATGAAGTATTTTGCAATAATTTAAGGCATTTATCTTTATATAGAAACTTTTTGCCATAAAAGCTTTCTTTAAAATCTAGTCAAGAACCCTAGTTGACATCAGATTGGTGTCCTCATTGCCGTCAGTAAGTTACTTCTGAGCAAATCAAAAACAGACCCCTGTGGTTGCCTTGGAGACACATAATTTGATGACCGCTGCAAGCAAAGCTGGAAAACATTTGCAGTCCAACCTAGACAGAACAACATAAATCAGTGGTTCACCAGCAGGTGATTTGTTCCTATAGGCTTTCTACCCCAACTATGCGATGTCTCATCCTCCCCTTGTCCAAAGCTTGTGTTTAGTCTTTCTTACCCCCTCTCCTGAAAGTAAGCTGGAGGCAAACTGGAACCTGATCCCCTGTGAAGACCACAATGATGAAGGTAGATCCAAACAAATCTACCCAGTGTTTCTCTTCCGTCAATAGGAACCATGGTGGTTTGATTTTTGAGCTTTCTGTTGGCTTCTCTGCAAAGTGTTGATATAATGCAGATATAATCTGGCGTGACGGTGTGCAGTTTAGTGTGGGTAAAAAAAAAACAACAAAACGGTAGGATTGTGCCTGAGCCATGGTTTATTTAAAATGCTTATACAAAATCACAGGTAGACAATTTCTCTTCAGGAAATAAAATGGATACATTAGCTGAGATGATCCAGAGTTTCGCAGGCAAAACCTTCCATTATCTATTGTTAATGGTGTAGAGATGTATGAAGCACAGCTCACACAGAAGTCAAACCAAGCAGCTTCCTGTTGGTCAGAGCAACTTGAACCTGTTGATGTGAATCTATGTGAGGAAATCTTTCGCTCTCATGAAATTCCTGATCATGTGACTGACATGATTCTTACTTAACGGCAACCCAGCTAACAGGGAACGTTCTCAGAACTTTGGCTTAAACGCCACCTAATTAATGTCATTAACATATAACCTCACCAGTCAACGTCCAAATGCTTTACTTGAAAACGTTGAGCAGTAAGAATTGCTTAGATTTCCAAATACCTGCAGTACTCCGACTCTCTGCCACAAGGAAAGGTGCGTATGTAAGCTTAGACCCTGAAGTGGCGCTAAGCACTTTTCCACATCAAAGACAGTTTTTATAAATATGAACGTTGGCATGGATTTTAGCGTACGCACACTGTTCAAAATCTGTGCGTATGCACGTTTTATAAACAAGGCCCCTGGTCATTAATAATGTTCTCAAAACATTACCACTAAAAAAAATTATCTAAACATTGTTTATGGAACGCTTTAGTTGGACATTCGTCTAACATTTTTAAACGTTACTACTGGTTTGAGATTGTTTAGAAAACATTCATAAGTAATGTTCCAATAATGTTTGCAAAATGAAATGTTCCCTTTGCAAAAAAACAACAAATTAAAACATTTAAAAAACTGGACATTTCGAACATTCAGAAATAATGTTTTCATAACTTAATGGGAACGTTAGCAAAACATTCTTAGAACATATATTTGTTAGCTGGGAAGAGACATATCTACACCCTTAAAGAGATAGTTCGCCCCCCAAAAAATACAGTCTGTCATCCCAAAGCTGTATGCATATCTTTCTTCTATGGAACATATTTTAAAAAAAAAACTATGAAATGAAACTCAATGAAAACATGTTTTCGATCATATTGACTTATGGAAAAACAGTTGAAACATTTGTTAAGATGTCTTATTTTGTGTGTCACAGAAGAAAAAAAAAGTCAGGTTTGGAAAGACATGAGAGTGAGAAAATGATGACAAAACTTTCATTTCTGAGTGAACTACAGTGTCCCATTTAACAGACATTTTGAGGATTAGAAGTAAACAAATATGCTAATGAATCAAACTGTTGGAAAACATCTGAATAAAGTAATCTTGACTATAGGCCAATTCACACTGCACTGACAGACGGGTCACTTCACTTCGTCAGGTTTTGTCCGATCAGTGTGTTACCCCTGTCGGTGTTGGTCGGTGCTTGTGTTCACCAGTTGAACATGTTGATTCAGCGTTTGTTGGGTCGTGGGATGTCTGAAAAGTGGGAGGGGACATTGAACATTAATTATTTATTTTAATGCTAATACAATGCTAGTTTAGATAGGTACAATAACAATTGTAGAAGAAAAAAAATTATGATGTCTAGAAATCAGTTCCAATAGTAAATTGAGAACTCATGTTTAATGTGATAGTTTCATTCTTACATCTACTATATCTATAATACAATATATTGTTAGTCCCGAGATTCTTCACATTAGTGAATAAATACATAGATCTGCAAATAACATTCAAATTCCCTAGTGGTCTGGTGGTAGAACTTTTGTTACCCGTGTCAGGTTCCTGGTTCTGATCTGCCCTCATGTAGGTTTTTTTCCTCATAAAAATCAAAGATGTTTATCAGTGATTGTATATCAAGAGCAGGGACACGTTTGTGTGCATTCTGTTTTGTGATTTCACCGGAAAGAATCGAGTCTCCGCAATGGCATTAAGTGACAGATTGACGTGCTCGTCTGTGCAGAGCCAAAAGAAAATGTAAACAGCGCCTACTTTGATTTGATTGTCCATCTCAATCATTTTGACATTAACGAGCGTTGTTAGACCGCTGAGGCAGACCAGACTAAAAATTTAACTTTTTAACATTTTTGTCATCATAACAACATAGAGATAGCTGCGTAATGAAGTGCAGTAGAGCAGTGTGAGAATTTCAAATACTGGGGAGGACAATTTGGCCATTTCTAATTATTGGGGGAGACTTGTTCCCCTCAATGCCTATGGTGATTACGGCCCTGCTGTAATCTGGTGATTGTGTGTGTTGGCCTGCGTCTGTCAGTGCAGTGTGAATTGGCTTTATAATAGTCATCTCAGATGTTTTCCAGAATTGCACGACTGCATTTGCTCTTTTGAGAGTTTATTTAGAAATTAAGTGCCGTATGGACGCGTCTCATCTTGTGTTCCTGGCCTTCCCCCTGGTTTCCCGCATCTTCCTGAACGAGCTCCACGAGTAGAGCCTGTAGCTGCTGTCTCACGGCCCGCCTGCGCTCGCCGTCCTCCCCGCCGTCGAAATCTGCGCACTCCTGCACGGCTCGCTGCAGATCCACCTGCAGGGGGAGCCCCGCTTTAGCGCCGAGCAACGTGGGAGAAAACCAAGGCCTGAAGATCTTCTCACAGATCACCTGCAGAGAGAGAGAAAGAGAAGCATGACAGGTATCGACCCCAAAGGGAAAACCAGGTCTGTGGATGAGGGATGGCGGCCATTAGCACCATCCTGGTCTCATTTCATCATCTCCGGAGCAATCATCAGCCATATTCGCAATGCGTGCCATTTGAAAAGGGACCGGAGCACAAAATGCGATGGTCTCCTTGACCCAACAGCCTGAACGTTACAAAGCCCTCATTGTTCTGAATGGCAGGCCATACAATGGGAAGGTAGAGGTCACCAAGGGTTGCGTTAAGTGATCGGGAACGGAGAGATGGGCTCTGTCTCAGCCACCTGCAGCATGGAGCTGGACTTGGTTTCATGCGGCCAGCTCGTCTGTTAGCTTGTTCTCCTTAAGGGGAGTTGGCACTGACAGCAGGTGTTGACTACGAACGAACAGAAATGAACAGATGAAAGACGTTGCGTGACTGTGGCAAAGTTTCTTATGGGAAATATAAACCTGCTTTTACCTGTAATGGCGGCGGCATTCAGAAAAACAGTTACACCTAATTCCACTCCATTTATTGTCATAATTTCATCGCAAATATCAACTGAAGTATTTTTGTAACTTCCTTTGCTGTTGTTGTTGTATGTCTGACACAGATTGGAAATTTATCATCTAAAATTCAGTGATTTTGTTTTGATCTAAGCCATATATAATCTGTAATATATATATATATTTTTTTTTGCAATGTAATTTCAGTGTAAATAGTCATGTTGGAATTCTTGCACTTTTTATGTAAATTTAATGGTAGGGATGCACCGATATGAAAATTTTGGCCAATACGATAACCAATATTTCTTTATATTTGAAAGCTGATAACAGATATATTGGCCGATAAATCCAAATCCAAATTTTTATATAATTTTGCACTTGATTCCAATCATATTTCAAGCAATTCAAAACCATCGTGGTGAACAGTGAACATCTGTAGTGTCTCAGCTGAAGGAAATAATCCATTATTTATCAGGTTTTAATATACCGGCCAAATTTTTTTATTGGGCCGAAACCGATAACATTAAAAATTAACATATGAAGTTTTGTCCTCTGAAGAGGACATTATATTTTAGTGAATTTCTCTGAGACTTTACATGTCACCGTTTTAAGTCTGGATGTCTTGTAAAGAGCACATTAAGGGCTTTTCAGAGATACCAAATGTTCGGAGGTTTCACCATTACCACTCCTTCTCCTTGGTCTTTAAAAACATTAATTTAGTGATCAAATTTAACACCCTTATGGAAAATGATAATATTTTGTTATAATCTTTTACATCTTAATAAATGAACATCTCAGGAAAATGTTATGGGGTTTCAAATCAAAATATGACTTTCTGCTACAAAACAGGACATCGATTTTATACATGTCCACTGTAGAGGACACCAGGACTGTTTATCACAAGTGAATAGGGAAAGAAATTATATATCAATATTCTTATGAAATATTAGATATTATTATGAAAATCTTGCCAATTATTACTCCCATTATTACACTTCTTTTTTTCATTACATGTTGCTCCAAAAACACATTAATATGTAAATTACATACAGCATGTAGATACACTGTATATAATGGAGGGGGAAAAAAAATTATGGCCATTTTACACACATATTGCATAAAGCAAAATGGTATATCAGATCATTCTGTTATATCTTTCATAATATAGTTGAGAATCATCTTTATACAAAGTTTGGTATAAAAAATCCTGAAACCTAAAAATTTATTGGTGATTTAAAAAAAAAAAAAAAAACAACATTGTTTTTGCCTTTTCATGTCTATTCATGTCTTGTTTTATTTTTTAAAAACTGAGTCCTGGTGTCCATTACAGAGGACATAGCATAACATATGAATAAAATGTCATTTTTCAAAAAAAAAAAAAAAAAAAAAAAAATGCTCTAATCAATGTAATGACATAAAAAAAATACAAAATTCACAAAACTTTTTTTTTCCGATATATTGTGCGTCCCTATTTAATAGTAAAACTTAACAATAAGTTTCCATTAGTTAAAGAGTTAATGAACAATGAGCAATACATTTGTTACAGGATTTACTAATCTTTGTTAACAATAGTTAATAAAAATGCAATTATTCATTGTTAGTTGATGTTAGCTCAGGTCCCTTAAATAATATTAACAGATACAACTTTTGATTTTAAAAATGTAGTAGTAAATGTTGAAACTAATATTAATTAAGATGAATAATGAGGTATTTTTCATGTTAACAAATGGAACCGTATTGTATTGTGTTACTAATGTATCTTATTAGGGGCCAAATTTACGGTGTCTTTAATTTTTATTTAGATTTATTTATTTTTTCATGTGTAGTTTATCTGTAGCCTGCTGCGTTTAGCCGTAGCCAGCAACTGTCTGTCTCATAATCAAAGGTGCTTCCTTTGTTCGTTCAGCCCTGTTAACCCCCATTGTGTTTCGGAGCAGTAACGATGGCGCTATCTGATTCCCTTCAGCGTTATCATGAACTATTAACATTCCATGCATTTTTCTTGGCAATGTTTACAGCTGAAGAATGATTGTCTCCTCCGGCTATTTTAGTGGTATTCCTGTGTGACAGTTATCAAAAACAGAGTCATTTTCTTCAACAAGTCAGCACCCTATCGCATATATAACCGCTAACCACATACCTCCAAAGGATTACTGAATGTCAAAATATAGAATAATTGATGCAAATTATTAAATAATTGCAGTATACAATATACAGAAACCTCACCCACCTGAAGATTACTGTTTTTGCGTTTTGGCCCACATCTGTTTTTAGTTTTGTCACACTTGGAGATGCAGTCAAAGAAGTTGCAGTCATTGTCACTGGTGCAGTTCTGCTCAAGTATGTCTCTCATTTTGGGCTCAAAAAAAGCCATGTCCACATCTATTGCCACCACCTGACCAGAAAAAAACAAATAAAAACAACAGTAATTAATATAAAGTATAGTATATAGTACATTTACAGTGGGGTCCAAAATTTTAAAACCACGATAATCTGGTATTCAAAATCTATTTTAAACCTAGAAATAAAAAAAAGTTTTGTGATTTAAAAGAAAAAACAGTATGACAAAACAAAAACAAAAAAAACATATTCTGCACTATTTCTAGGATACTAATTAAATATGACATTTTTTCTGACAATTAATCATCCTTTGTACAATATGTCATATGTTCTTGCTTACATTGAAAATATCAAATATTAAAACTAAGAATAAACGAGATTACAATATTAATGGACTTTAAATTAAAATTGTATTGCAATAATTTGAAATAAAAAAGGCAAAATAGAAGTTTTTCAATAGTGGTCTCAGACTATTGAACTTATTTAAACACTGTTTATTAATTAAAAATAGATATTTGTAAATAGACAGACATATACTGTAAAATATACATATAACCTCTGCAGTCAGCTCTTACTAAAATTCGGCAAGCATTGACAAAGCTGTTGCCGCATGCTAAATTCTGTTTTATCAGAATATTAATGAGAATTTGTGCATGATATTAACATAGTCCTCTACATAAACAGAAAAGGACAGGATGTAAAGAAATTTCACCGGCAATGCAAACAGAATCTTAAACATGTACTAACTTTTGTAATGCTGTGTGTTAGAAGAGTGTATATTGGTGATTTCACTTTGATTGATGGGTGTCATAGCGACGCATACATGATGTCAGATGCTGTTTACAGTAAAACCCATTAAACCCTCAGAATGAGCAGCATTCATCTCAACCGCATCGGCTCCGCTGGAACACAAATAACGTGTGCGTAATGCCGAGAATTTGCTGTATAGATCTACAGATGCTAAATATAGATTTTTCATCTATTTTTGAATCATTTCATCATGAGATCTGAGAAAATATTTTAGTTCATAGTATAATTCTCTTACTTGTATACTAACTGATATGCTAAAATAGAAAGCTTGTGTTTGAAGAACTCAATATTTAGTCTTATGATAACCAAACTATAATAATGATATTTTTTGTAATTATTAATTATCATTAATAATTATAATCATAATTAGCTTAAATACTTGGAATATCTGGACCATAACAAGCCTTGGGCAACACAAGTTTATAAGGAAATCTGTCGGAAATGTAATTAAGCAGTTAAACACTATCCTTCCTGTAGTTTACATCAGTTTTGCCAACGAGACGAGGATTATGTGCTCATGAAATTGATCTAATTATAATAATGCTTGCCTATAACATGCAGAATAATCTAATAGCAATAATCTAATTACTAGAATTATAATCTAATCTAATACTGAAACATTGTAAAATATTTATGATATGGGTCTAAGACTTGCCTTGGATGATTCATTCAACCACAATCACATTGCAAATGCTTGCATTTATTTTCTCCTTAATTTTGTTTAATCAGCTCATACTTTTCTGATTAAATTAAATAATTTAGTAGATCACTCGGTCCACTCCTGTCCGAGTCTACAAGGAATGAGTTCACCATTATTTTCATGACTACAAGCATTATTTCAGAGGTGCTTGAGAATAACGCTAACTAATAAATGCACAACACAACGACATAAAGTTTCCATGGTCCCACTTTATGTTAAGTTTCTTTGACTACAATGTACTATCATTTAAATTAATCATTTGATACTTATACTGCAACCTCCTCTGTAATTGTATCTATAATTATACTGTTGACCTTTCCCTTACACTTTAACCTACCCATACCACTTAACTACTATGTACTAATTGTACTTTAATTGAAAAAAACCTGCATGTAATTACATCTGTTTATATTTTCTATAATTATATCTAGAATTACACTGTTGACCCATCCCTTACACTTTAACCCACCCTTAAACCTAACTATACCACTAAACCTGTCCCTAACCTTACCCGCATCCCACCTCAATAGCAGCAAAAGTGTTTTGCTATATAATATGAACACAATATATACATTGTAAAAAAAAAGTGATGTCTGGCCTAGGAAAATTTATATCTTCATCCTTTATTAAAGTATTATTAAAAATGTATTAAAGATTTTTTAAGAGTTGTGCTTGGAGTCAATTGTTGTGATAATCATTTTTGGCCTGGCTGTCATGCAAAGAAACAAGAGCGAACCATCAAAATATGAATAACTGATTGTTGAAGTCAATTTATGCTTTTTTTCTCCTTTTCTCCATTTTTTTTTTTTTTTTTTTTGGAACAGTAAAATAAAACATATGGAAGCTTGTTTCCGCCATGAAATAAAAAATAAAAAAGGTAATTGCGACTTTTAATCTCACAATTCTGACTTTTTTCTCAGAATTGCAAGTTACAAAGTAAGAATTGTGTGATATAAAGTCAGAATTGCGAGCTATGAAGTCAGAATTACGAGTTATAAAGTCAGAATTGCCTGATATAAAGTCAGAATTGCGAGTTATAAAGTCAGAATTACGAGTTATAAAGTCAGAATTGCCTGATATAGTCAGAATTGCGAGTTATAAAGTCAGAATTGCAAGCTATAAAGTCAGAATTGCCTGATATAAAGTCAGAATTGTGAGTTATAAAGTCAGAATTGCGTGATATAAAGTCAGAATTGCCTGATATAAAGTCAGAATTGTGAGTTACAAAGTCAGAATTGCGAGTTATAAAGTCAGAATTGCGAGTTACAAAGTCAAAATTGCGAGTTACAAAGTCAGAATTGCGAGTTACAAAGTCAAAATTGCGAGTTATAAAGTCAGAATTGCGAGTTACAAAGTCAAAATTGCGAGTTATAAAGTCAGAATTGCCTGATATAAAGTCAGAATTGTGAGTTACAAAGTCAGAATTGCGAGTTATAAAGTCAGAATTGCGAGTTACAAAGTCAAAATTGCGAGTTACAAAGTCAGAATTGCGAGTTACAAAGTCAGAATTGCGAGTTACAAAGTCAAAATTGCGAGTTATAAAGTCAGAATTGCGAGTTACAAAGTCAAAATTGCGAGTTATAAAGTCAGAATTGCGAGCTATAAAGTCAGAATTGCGAGTTATAAAGTCAGAATTGCGAGTTACAAAGTCAGAATTGCGTGATATAAAGTAAAAATTGCGAGATATAAAACTCGCAATTATGAAAAAAAAAAGTGGCCACTACTGTAGTAGTTAAAGACAACTAATATAAAGTGTGACCAATGTGGATTTTGGGATTTCACTGATATGCTTCTGGCTATTAAGTATTTACTCACCGTCAGGTCCTTCCTGATAGCAAAGTTCTCTGGTTTGATATCACAGAGGTGTAAGCGGTGGGAAAAATCATTCTCGAAATGCTCCACCATCTCCAGAAAGCTCAGAGCCACTCGGGGCACCATATCTCTCACGGTGAACATCCTGTCCTGCCCGCTGTCCGGGCTCGGCGAGGGGCTCAGTGACAGATCCTCCAGAGAGAATATGTGTTGGTCCCATGCGTGTCCAGCCGCCAAGTACTCCACGGCATAGAAGTGACCACAAGAGCCCAGGATCTTGGCCACGTGGTGGGTCAAATCCTGCAGGACCCTGAGGAAGATATACTCCTCCTGCTGAAGGAGAGACCATAGCGAGGCCAGCTCAGCTCGCGAGTACGTCCGCTCGCTCTCCTTCAGCTTCTGGCCCCACAAGCGGGGCAACGTCAAGTTAGTTCCCGTCTCCAGGCCGAGTGAGTTCTTGATCTCCAGGGTGGCGTAGAAGACAACATCCAGTGGCGAGAGCTCCTCCTCGCCACCCATTCCTCCTGCCGCATCCTGGTACTCCAGCAGAGCCAAAGCCTCATAGGAGGAGAAATTCTCCAGCTTTGACTTGAGAACAACAGGCACTCCACGCCAGTTGGCGGCCATGACCTTCTTGCCATTTTCGTAATAGAGGCAGCGTTTGTATTCCACACGACCGGCCACGCAGAGGTCCTCGCAGAGGTCACCGGTCAGAACGCCCTGCTGATACTCATCACACTGAAACAAAGACACAGAACAGCACATCAGCTGCATTATGCTCCTGTTTTCCCATTACAGGCTAAATGTGCACCATGATTTATCAGTTATTTCATTGCATTTTCTTATTGAAACACCATTTTCAAAAGACCAAGTGTATATATATATATATATATATATATTACAATTTAACTTATTATATTTGTATAATATTTATTATTTTTATTCCTAGCATGTCAACTACACAGTTTCAGTCTCATTATGATGTGTCTCGTCAAATTCATTTCCTTCACGTTAAAGCAGTTTTTAATCAATGCAATCTTAATTCCATCTCATACCACACTTATTGAATATGTGCCTATGTTGAGATACGGTACCAATGCCACCTGTCAGCATATTTTACCACCATGCATAAATTTCACATATTTAATCTTGCAAAACAGTCAAATAATCATTTTTATGCATGGTGTCTGCTTTTGCTCTTGCATTTTCCCTCTTTGACCATCTCGTGAAAAATGAGCTAATTAGTGGTTGTTGCTGCAGTCTGCACATATATATGTCAGTTCAGGGGCTCCGGGGCTTCAGATGATTTGTGTTCCACAGAGATTACACTGCAAATCGTCCTCTGTCACCTTCCAAAGTAAACAGCTGTTATCCGCACACAGTCCGGCGCTGGTCCGGCTCCTATCTGCATTGGCTTTAGCGATATGTTTTCCTTATCATTATCCATCAGAATGGTTTGTGGGATGCTCTCCCTTGCTTGTCCCCTTGCATAAAATATGTCCTCTGTGTTCAAAAAAATCATTTTACTTGTTTGTCATAAAACTGAAGTTCACACATTTGTGTATTAAACTTGCTTGGCTAAAATTGGCAGTGATAACACTAGATTTTTTACATTCTCTGAAGACGATGTGAGTGGCGTTCGCCTGCGCAAAAGTTGCTGTCAGTGTTCCAGAGTAATGGAGATATGGTCAGAAAGTCTGTGATATTTTGGCTGAGTCTGTGTTTGTGTGTGTGTGTTTTTATTGGAAATCGGTGTGAATGCATAGAAATGTAATAGCATTCTCTATGAGAGATGGGTTGAAATGCTGGGTTAAAAACAACCCAAGATGGGTTGAAAATGGTCAAACCAAGTGGTTGGGTTAAATGTTTGCCCAACGTGCTGGGCAGTTTTATTTAACCCAACTATTGTTTAAAAATTGCTATATGGCTGGTTTAAAATGAACCCAAAATGGTTGGAAGACATAATTACTTGACACAACAATAATAATCAAAAGGTGAACATTTATTAATAAGCAATTTAATAAATATTTATTATTTAATTATTATTCATTAAACTTAATAAATGTTCATTTATTAAATATTAATAAATGTTAATTGTAAAATGTTACAAACTCTAAAAAATGCTGAGTTAAAAACAACCCAAGTTAGGTTAAAAATGGACAAACACAGCAATTGGGTTGTTTTAACCCAGTGGTTGGGTTAAATGTTTGCCCAACCAATGGGTAGTTTTATTTAAAATTACTGTACTGCTTGCTTAAAATGAACCCAAAGTATGTTAACCCAACTGCTGGGTTAAAACAACCCATTTGCTGGGTTTGTTCATTTTCAACCCAACCCAACTTGGGTTGTTTCAGATTTTGGGGTTAAAAGTGGTGAAGACATCAGAAAGTTGAAAAATGCTCAACTTTAAGCAAATAAGAGATAAACTTCACCAGGTATGTTTTCATGCACTAATTTTCATCAATCAGAATTAATCCATTACGATTTCAAATTCTGGGTGTTCTTTTTATTTAAACCCTATACGTTAGAATCTGATTTACATATTCGTTTGCATGTGCATTACATGCATTCCAAAAAAAATATGTGTATTGCCACATTCAAAACCAGAGAAAGCAACCACAATAATGCCACCGGAGCTACACTTGAGTATCATTTACACGCTTCATTTTTTTCCTGTTGATGGGATAATTCAGGTCTACATTACCCCCTTCAATCCGATGGAAATTTCATTCGGATCGAGCTCAATTGGATTGAGGTGTCGGCCAGCCCCATTGAACCATAAATCCAATTACTACCATATTATTTGATTGCATGTACACATAGCTAATGATGTCCATAACAAATGTTTGCCAAAAATGCTGAAGAGGCTCCAAAGAGGCAGATCTCTGATGGTTTGAGAGGGTTTTTTCTGTGCCAGCAGACACGTATGAGCAATAATAATAGCAAGTACCAGTAATTATTACCTGAATTACTCCCAGTTGGTCACTTTACCATGACAACACACTTGCTTAAAAGCACTGGGAATCTTTGTTATCAGCTCGACTGAGGCTAAACATAGAAAGAGCTTCAACCCTGCAAACCCTCTCATGGGCCTCTCATGGTGTTTATGCAGGCCAAAGATACATGTTGCGGTCTGTGGTACAGGGCGTTTTTTTTTTTCAACACTGTAAGTGCCAGCCAAATTCTCCACATATGTTTTAATTCCCACACTTTGGTTCAGATGGGACAACAGCTCCCGTGTACATGTAAACTTTCTACTGCGAGGCCTGGACACGGGCAGCTGCAACTAATCCAATGTATGTTTGTGTGTTCAGTATAGAAAGTGCACTCACTGTTTGGAGATTTGAAAAAAGAATGCGTGTAGGCAGGGAAAACTCTTGCTGATCCGTCATGAGACTCGGAGAAAGTGACTCGTATGTTGTTAATCATGGCTGTGTTTGTAATCTAGCGGTTGGGATGAGTGGTTTTTTCTTTCAATACAGCCAAGAAAGAAGATTAAATCCTGGATTTGACAGTATGTAGGTTTGGCACATTATGTCTGATGCTTTTAATGTGAATATTTTAAATTAACTACAGGCATACTCTAAATAGTAACTTTTTTTATTTTAGTTTTTATAGTTTGTTAACATTGTTAACATATTGAAGTAATTTGAATTTGTTGTCATGGAAAAATCTACAACCAGACAGGGTTATTATCATTAACTAAAACTAAAACTATTACAAACATTTCTGTTCATTGAAATAAAATAAAATATAAATATTAGATGAAAAACTTTAAATGAAAATTAGAAATGTTGCCTTGGCAATAAACTGAAATAAGTTTAAGTTGAGGCACTAAAATTATTAACTGGAAACTAAAACTAACTGAAATTAAAACTGAAATAGAAAATAAATTAAACCTAAATAGCAAAAAGAAGAAAAACAAAATGACAAAATCCATACTAAAAATTAAGCATAAACATGAAAACTAAAAATATAAAAATAAAAGCTAAATCAAGATATAAATTAAACTATAATGAAACCACAATTAAAACTAAAATAACAGTGCAACCAGGGAATATTTTTGGATTTTGAATGTCATCTGTAAATTGTAGAACTTTTAGTTATAATCTGGACTCAAAAGTCTCAGTGAAAATGTGCATATATTTTTTTTTATCCAGTCAGGCTGTTTCTAGTTATATATTTAACACAGTGTTTTTGCATCAAGCATCACTAGTACTATAGCTCTTGCACAGTTTGTGCTACGGACATGAATTAACTCAAACCGGTTTGTTGATGAGAGGTGTGCTGTTACTAAGCAATTGCACTTATATTTTTGGCCTGGTGGAACAACAGAAAACACACACACACACACTAAAGGAGGGACCATACTGAGAGATATCTAGGGAGCAGAAAACTAAAATGCTCCTTTGACCCACGCCAGTAAGCAAGCACAACTCCAGCGTTGAGTGACAACATGAAATAAGATGGAAACAATATTTTCTTTATGCTTCTGAGCATGTAAGGTAATGATTAAACATTAGACCCCAGAGAATATCAGTCTATTTCTGTTGCCCACAGGCTGTATTGCCATCTGGCCTGAGTGCTGGCCAGTCCCGGCATGCCAAGAATGTCTGCATAGGCTGCTCTGGGTCACTCCATCATTTTCACTTTACCAGAAACTCACTAAAACTCTGATACAAAAATGAGAAATGTGCTCCAATACACTCTTGTATGCCAATATAGACACATACAAGAGTGATTAAACGTTAAATGAATCGATTCAAACGCTCACGCGATCTTATTCCTAAATGACAACGATTCACCTGTCTATTAAACCTTTGCCAAGTACGATCACAGCGAATTCTGCGTTGGTGCTGCCGCTGAGAGAGCATGTTTAGGTATGAAACAGCTTCACAAGCAGTCTTTTCAACCACACAGTATCATTATTTCTGTGTTACAATCATTCAAATTATCACAGAAGTACTATTATAAAAGTTTATAGTTCAGATATAATCACTGATGTGTATGGTAGCGAATCTACGTAGCCCCGCACATGACATGCAGGAAAAACAAAATAAATAGTGTGCACGCTTTACTAAGTCGTTCCCTCAATGTACTAAATCGTGCACACAATTTACTATTTCTTTCCCTCGATTTACTAAATCGTGACTGTATCATATCTTGTTTACGCCTTGAGAATATTAAATCTACTACAAAAACAATGATCTTTGCATGAAAGTCCATCAAGTCAGTGGAGCATGTCTACCCACCGCATGCAAGACCATCTGTGCTTAACCTTCACATCAGAGTCTAAACAGAGAATGAAAGTGTATCAAGAGCCTGCAGCAGAGCACCACTAAAACAACACTTAGGTACATTTCAAGAACTCATGCCAACAATTCTATTATACATAGGCCTGGATGCACAGGTGACAGATGGCTCCGCTGATTAAAAAAGGTCTCGTGTAGTTCAAAGAGTAATTGCACAAAGGTTCTCAGCCACATGCTGCCAGAAACTATAAACAGTTTATTGGGTGAATGTGCACCACTCTGAGTTGTTTATTGCAATGTTGAACCCCTTAGAAAAGCTAACTGTTTGGCAGATTATAAGAATGTTTTTACAATTCATCAACTGAGAAATTGGCTTTAGTGTTTTAGAGATGTACTGTAAGAAAGAAGGCATGAATGATGGGTAAGTTGTGTTATCACTAAAGCCTCCAGGAATGGATTTGGTCTCCGAAATTAAGAATTTAAACCTTTCAATCAACGCGCTCATTGTAAATAAACATCACTATTTCTGTTTTTCGTAAGTTTTTACGACAATGTGTGTGGTCATAAGAAAGAGCTGTGACAACTAATGAAAGGATTTGATTCGAAAGCATTTCCAAACAAACATCTAATGTGACTTATGAGAGAACGGACTTTTGAACTGCGCTGCAAGACAGTTCAGTGGAAAATTAGACACAGAGTACAGGGTAAACAAATCAAAATTCAAAAGCTTGTGTTATTCTCATTTGGAAATCGCTTTGGATAAAAGCATGGCTAAATTAATAAATGTAAACTAAATTTTGGCATCCTACATCTGAGAGTTTTTTTTATTTTATTTTTTTTACATGTAAATCCATGGACATCAATACAGAATTAATATGAGAGTAGTTTTGAATGTCAATGTGGAATGGGAATACACTTCAAATGTCGGTAACATTTTATTTTTAGTCTACTTTAGACATTCTACTAGCTATAACTTTGTAACTACATGTAAACTAGCAGTCATTAGAGTATTACTGTCTGCTTAATATCTGCTAACACTTTATTTTGATGCTACTGACTACACTGTAAAAAAGAATTGTTGGTTTACCTTAAAAAGGCAAGTTACCTTAAAATTTTAAGTTCACTGAAATTAAAAATTTTAATTTAATACAATGAAAGTGATTGATTTAATCAACAGAAACTCAAGATATTATGTTATCTGAACCACATTAATTATCTACATTGATTTGACAAAAGAAAAAATGTTGTGATAACATCATGAAAATAATTTTCCCACAGAATTGGGCTACTTTAACACTGTTGCCGTGGGTCGTTTTTCATATCCGCGGGTTGAAGCAACCCCAAATAACATGATATTTAGCCTCTGGAATGTGAATTTTACCAGAGGAACCCTGGCAAAAATGTGGATTTTACCCCCCGGAACGCAATTGGGCTAGTTTTGAGTAGCAATTGGGCGGGTTTTGTTGTGAAAACCCTAAGTATATGTCAACTTATTCCACTAACCCGAACCCAAACCTAACAGTCTACTAATACTCTAATGAGAGTTAGCTGACATGTTGCAAAGTTACTTATTAGTAGAATGTCTGAAGTGAACTATCGAATTAAAGTGCAACCCAAAAATTTGCACAAATAAAATGTTAATTAACTCATTTTTTTGAATATTATTGAGTAATAAAAACAAACAGATTATGATATTATTTAAATGTCATTCATTTGTGAGCACGTTCAAATTGTGACCGCCTCTTGCACGCTTTGTAGCCAAAAGCTTCATACACGGCAAAACTGTTCATGTACCTTTCGGCTGTGCAGATACTGAATGGTTGAAAATGTGTTTGCAAAGAGCAGGTTAATAATGTTTTTAAAGAATAATAACACAAAACAAAATTATTTAATAATAAAATAGATGCTAGAATTATCTCATTGTCGAAAACTTCCTATAGAACCCTGAACTACTGAACTAAAATATTCCTCACTTGGCATTTCAAATCGACAAAGACCTGACAAATACATCAGCCAGTCTGTTATTTTCACTTTATCCTCATTGCCAAAATGACAGATACCTCAGCGTTAGTATCTCCACCCAGTCATCATTTGCACAATATTGGCACACGGCAGCATTCCATTAGCTTGCAGCTGTTGAATTCAGTGTAATATTTATCTCAGCCTGCCCAAATATTAAGAATTAGATTACTTTTGTGTCATGATCTTAGATATTGCAGGAGTAAAAATGTCATTCACATTCATGTTAGTTCAAATGATTGGATCAGTCAGTGTTACTTCAAATGAAAAAAAAAAAAAAAAACTTTAAATATGTAATAGTTTGATATTTTACTTTGATATGTATATATTTTAATGACCTGTTTACAGTTTGATATTTTCTTGCTAATCTTATTAATGGTTATTATTATAAGTGGTTGTTCTATTTCAGTTATCAATATTTGTTCATAATATTTTATATACATTCTGATCATTCAAATTATTATATGCAGTTTCATATGAATCTGCTCATGCCAACACATTTAGTTTTAGTAATGATAGTTTGCGTGCAAAAAACTTTCCCACTAGTTATTGCCAGTAATCACCCTCCAATCCCCTGTTTAAAGGCCACCAGGATTGTGCGGTTCCCGATGTGGCAACAAACAAAATGTTCTTTCAGCACTCACTTGACATCATATAATCCAGTGGCTATAAAAGAGCTTTAGGTTTCCCCCGAGGAACAAAGCTTAAGCCTTTAATGGAGGCCCGTTACTGCTGGTACCCATGATTTAATGCTTGACTGAGTAATCCTATGAAATGCTTTGTGTGTCATTTGGTGGAAAATTCATCAAAATCCACATAAGTATCGGCACAACTGCGACACGACAACTGATTTACTGAGAAACTTGTTATATTCTTCTTGTTTAATAGTATTTTCAAAAACAAGCCGATTAATCTATCGTAAAAAGTACTGTAGTGCATTTTAGGTTTAAGGCAAAACCAATGTTTTTTTCTCGCACTGGTCAATTTTTGAGATTTTGGGCTATTTTGCTTTCATAATATGTCATCTTTCAGACTAGTGGAAATAAAGCATCTAAAAATGTTTATTTTATTGCACTTTCTCTAATTACTTATAGATTTCAATGACAATAAATATATTTAAAGGCCACTTCAGCTGTACATAAACCAAACTTTACAGTTTTATTTCTATCTATATTCTGAAGGTTTTTGCAGAGGACTTTGGTCATCATTTGTGTTTAATCCTAAAAACATGGTGATTTTTTTTTTTTTTTTCTGATAAAAAGTGAAAAAATCCCCTCTGTAAAAGCCTTTGACTCTACTGAAACAAAAAAAGGAAACAAGAATTTTTGAGTGCCTCATTTGCAATTTTAAACATAACATTTCAGAAAACTCAACTTGTCATAAAAACAGTAGTCTTATTGTACTGTGATTAATCAACTGGGGGAAGTATGGCAATATCTATTAGTTGTCTTAAGTTTAGTCAGTATTTTGCAAATACTTTTTTCTTTGCTGTCAAGTTAGGCAAGACTGACAGCTTAAGAGCCTTTTTGATGAAATATGGAAATGAACAATCACAAAAGTTAGGCTTACCACCCTCTGCAGGATCTCTTTGCTCTTGTCGTCAGTGCAGAAGTCTGAGAACATGTTCCTGTGCACGAACACCAGGCCATTGAGGAAGAGCCAGGAGGCCAGCCACAGCAGGACGACCAGCAGCGCGCTCCTGCGGCACACCTTCACCCCCAGCCACCTGAGGGCCGAGCCCAGGGCCCTGCGCAGGGACCGCCGCATCTGTCGGGACCCCCTTCGCCAGGAGCCCTCTGGTTTCCACTCAAGGGTGTGGGAGTCTGTGGCATCTGTGGTGTCGTGCAGGATATCTGCCTCGCTGCTCTCGCTCGGGGTCTGCGTTTGCGGTTAACCCTCTTCTCGGGGGACTCGCATGCCTGGTCGCGGCGCTCTGTTGCTGCACTGCCTCCTGTTATGCGGATCACTCTCTCTCTCCCAGCTTCCTCTACGCCTTCCTGCGTTTGTTTTGTGAATGAACGAGGCGAGCAGTGCTGTGCAAAGAACGCCTCAGACTTTCTCTGCCTCATTCACCACTTCATTCCCACCCCCAAGTTGTCTCTCACGTTGACTCTTTCTCTTGAATCCAGTGTGTTTTCACTCTGCCTCTGGCTCTCCATTCCCTCTCTCTCCATACAACACTCCACCTTTTTTCCCTCTGCCTCCCGCCCCCTTCTTGAGTGCTTTCCTCCTTTGGGTTGCCTTCTTCTGTTTCCAAGGCAGCCAGGCCTTTCCTGACGGCACACAGACCTCGGCGTGCCAGATCCGCCTCTTGTGCCAAGCACAGACCCTCAGATTACTCCACTTGAAATCCTGTTTGCATTTTAAGCACCGCAAACAAAACAACACAGGCCGGCGTGTACCAGTATTACTGGTTATTTGATTAGAGACGGATTCTCCCGCGGAGATAATGCCCACATATTTGATTTGCAGAAGCAGGTCGAGCGCTGAGCCTGCAAATCTGCCGGTAACGGCAGCGGTGGGAAATCTCAGCGGTCGTTTTTTCCTTCGATTGTGAGAGTCTGCAGGAGCAGCCGCAGGTGAACAGAATCCCTAATCACTCGCCTCATAAAAGAAAGTGCTTTCTTGCCAAGAGCAAGAATCGTTCATCTGTTTTATGTGTGTTTCTTCAAACCTCGACACGTTAGAGACGAGTGTCTCGGGTTACTTTAATTGCCAATTAGATAGCCTTGTGCAGTCTGTGAGGGATTCTGTCTTCAAACGTATTAATGCTATCAGCAAATCACAGATACTCTTGAGATCTCCTCTGCTTTCTCATAGCCCGTGAACTGCTGAATGAGCACATTGTTTACATGGACATGGAGTTGTGCTTGTTTTCTCCTTGAGGGTCTTGCTTAAGGGCTTGTTTGAGGTCATTTAGAAATACAATAATGAACTTATTAAATGTCAAAGAAAATGATTTTATATATATATATATATATATACACACTATCAAAAGTTTGGGGTTGGATCGCTTATATATTATATTCATCTATATCATTTATTCCTGTGATCAAAGCTGAATTTTCAGCATCATTACTCCAGTCTTCAGTGTCACATGATCCTTCAGAAATCATTCTGATATGTTGATTTGCTGCTCAAGAAACATTTCTGATCATTGTCAATGTTGAAAACAGTTGTGCTGCTTCATAAATCTATTATAAATGTCTTTAATGATCATTTTAATGCACCCTTGCTGTATAACAATCTTACTAACCCTGCACTTTTGAACGGTAGTATATGTATAGTTAATTAAGCGATAATTATGGTCTGAGCTATATATATATATATATATATATATATACAAAGAACAAATTTCAAAAGGTCATTTAAAACAGCTAAATGTCACCGATAATGCAAACTGACTTTTTTCCACAAAGAAAGTGTAATTCTGCCACCTTGTGATCTTATGACACTGTTACAATATAAAACACAAAGGATGTTATTTATGGAAAAATACTATCCTTAAGTATTAAAAACATTGTAAATATCTGCTTACACTCCTCAGTGATTGGGGATCTCGATTGGTAGATCGTGCTGCTAGAAATGCAAGTTTTGATTCCCCGTGAACGAATATACTGATGCACAGTTTAAGAGGGTCTGCTAAATGTAAATGTCATTTGTAGGCTAGCTTCTTCCTTTCAGAGGTTTTATGGTTCTTAGGTGGGCTTTTAAAGCAGCTTTGGTACTCGAATCATGCCAATGCGTTCTACTTCTTTACTTGTTTCTGAAAACATTGTTTCAGGAAGAATATTGCTCTAATTTCAGTCTATTTTTAAAACTGGCAGGATTACTGATACAACAACGTCTTCACATAATATATTTACTTTGTTTTAGCAATATTTCCTTTAGGTTGGTTCATAATTAGTGCTGCT
This sequence comes from Ctenopharyngodon idella, assembly GCF_019924925.1. NCBI lineage: Eukaryota > Metazoa > Chordata > Actinopteri > Cypriniformes > Xenocyprididae > Ctenopharyngodon > Ctenopharyngodon idella. The sequence goes on along the minus strand of NC_067242.1, from coordinate 4,080,527 downwards.
ATGTTGTGATAATCTCGTATTTATATTTTCAATTAAAAAAAATACTGTCTTCATTGTGCATTGTTGTGTTCTAAAACAGCTGCGCGAACGGAAGGGGAAAGGCTGGAGGCTGTTGGACTATTTTGAACGCGTGCAGTGCTCGTCAATACTCACAAGAGGATGAATGTAAAGATGCTACTTTCCAGAAGGGTTTATAAAGTGCAAACCAACAAAGCAGGCTACAGCTCACCTGTCGTTAGACCTTCACGGTCCAACTCCAATGTGAACGCGGCTCAGTGGATGCTATTTTTCAGTAATCAAGCGCCACCTGGTGGAAAACATTAGTAAGCTGCCAAGATTTTTTAAATATATCACAATGCTTGTGGTTTTGAAAAGTAATGTTATTCTAACGCCTACATTCTTGTCACAAAGAGAATTTTCAACTGCTAAACATTTTTCAGCTATTTTGTAACCTGAACCCTTGTAACACTGTGTCACAGCCCAATTATGAGACCATAGTGTGATGATTCCCTGGCATATCTGACAGACTGCTTTATAGTCAGCACCAGTTCTGCCATATCAGTGTGGGTCAACCTGCATTTGGCCTTACAGAGACAATGAAAACTGAATGCTGCTCATCCTGCATAATGAACTTAGCAAAACATCATTAGTTCATTAGTCTCAGCATGTGGCATTCTGCACAACCTGGAACATGTGACCAACACGATGAGCAACAAACCCTAACAGCAACAACCATGATGCAAGGCATTACAGACCCATGGAAACTTTAAAAAAGTTTTTTATTACTTGTTTACCAGCACTGCACCAAACTCCACGCAACTGCTGCCTGATTCTTCAGTGATCGGTTTATAAGAGGCTTCTGTTTAGATATGACTTATTTCATCATATTAAAATGTTTAAATTAAAAAAAAAACACAAGGATTGGCTTCAGTTCTGAGTTTATTCTGTCAGTGAACATTAATGTGCTTTTAAAGCATTTTACAGTGTAATGCCATAAGGAAATAAATGCTCTTAATTATTTTGTGTGTTAATTTTTAGCTCATGGATCAAGTCATATAATGGTTCAGACAGTAAGTATAGTATTTATCAGGTGCTACTAATGCGGACTGTTTATAGCCGATCTCAATGACGTCACCAGGGGCGGATCTAGAAAATTATTTATAGGGTGGCAAAAGGGGTGGCATGAGATCTATGAGGGGTGGCAACACCAAAGCAAGCACCCATGCATAGTTTTTGGAGATTTATGGCCTGACATACACAATTGTGTTCACAAACATTGCATTACCACAAAGTAGTCATCTATACTGTTTAAAATTAAAAATAAATAACAAGATTTCAATATCCATCATGGCACCAAGTCAAGACACTATACGAAAAACATCAGCAGATTCTAAATTAGTCTAAGCTTGTATCACTAAAGGAGATGAGCAGTTTTATTAATATTACACAGGCTACTTCAATGGTATAAATCACATGTTTTAGTGCAAGTTAAAGAACAACAATTTTGCAAACAATTTTTGAGTTTCTGTTATTAACAGAGGTGGGAATGTCTGTGTGTGTTCACCTAGAACACCCTATCAACTACATACTCAGGCAACACCCCAGCAATTGCATAGCAAGAGCCTAGCAACACTTTAGAAATCACCCAGAACATCTATATTCTGGCCTAACTGACCAAAGTTTTTATGTTTTTTAAACAAGACTTTAAGTTGGCTTTATGATAAGCCAGCATAAATTTGTCTTTCAAACTTTTCAGTCTTATTGTTTTTCTTGATTGCTAACACACAATTCATGAAACAATTCAACATTTTATAAACAACTATAAACACAATCTCAAAACTATACACCGACTTGTACAAACCTCAAACATCCAGGTCAAAATAAAATGTTCTAGTCAAAAACTTATTCTTGTCTGAAAAAAATCAAGCTTTGGCAACAGATGACACACAAAACGTAACAAATACACAGACTACTGTACTGCCCAGTGAACACTAGTGAGATCAGTTCATATAACACTGTAACAAAAACCTTATCTTACTGGGATTCAGGAATTATTTTGCAGCTCAATGTCTACTACACTATACAAAAATAAATTTACAGATGCAGTAAAATACAGCAATGACCTTTTGGAGGGAATTTTTTTTTTTTTTTTCATTTTACTATTGTATTGTATCATTACAGTAGCTATATACAGTACTATAGCAGTGTATTGGTCTTCTGACACAAGACTATATCCCTAAGCAGTTCTGCAAACTACACATAACAAATAACAAATGGCTACACATAACAAATGGCTACAAAGAAAGTTGACAATCACAAGTTTGAGGGTGTACAACGTGCTACAGTTTACTGTACATAAAATAGTGAAATTTCCCTCATCTAAAGCTACTAGTAGGCCTACTGTGTAAGTTTAAAACCCCGGTAAATTATTCTTTCAGCTCTCTCTCAGATTTTGACTGGTGTGTCATCAGTTTTGCTACCTAACGTTGTCATTGTTAAACGTTTTGATAAATGTGTCTTTGTTTTGAGAACTGATGGTTTGGGAAACTGGGCCCGGCCAACTGAATCACTTATAATGTGTTAGTAATCGAGAAAAGCTAAAATACGTTTAGATTCTTACCTAACTCTGCTATTAGTTTCTGTGATCGGGATGTTCTTATTGATTTCATGTTATTGTTTCGTTGGATGACAAAAAGACCTTTATCCATGATGAAAGTGGAGCGGGTGGTGAATCAGCTCGCCAAAAAATTACGAAAATGAATCTCAGACATATTCGGATGGGATTACATTTCTCACAGGACTTCTGAGTTAGCCGGGAAGCGGTAATTTTCCGATTCACGAACAAATGGGGAAAAAAATTTAGGCTTACATTAATATATTATTCTTTCTGTGATCATTTTGGGGTGGAATCTTCAGCCCTCTGTATACTTTTTTTACGTGTACACTAGTGTAAAGCCTTGTAAAGTATACTTCACTTGACTCGAACGCGTACACAGGCATTCGACGCAGTTTTGAGCAATCTTTTGCCACGAGTTATAACCAATGTAAATATATTTGTATTCTGTCATGCTAGAGTTGTACAAATGAGTGTACTTTCTAACCTCTTCGCACAATCTGTCTATGTAGGCCTCCATTGTTGCTGTAGCTTGCATACGTTCCAGTCTGTTCTGTTTATGTAGGTTTTCTTCGACTACCTTGTGAATCGACGCCCCCAGAACACAGTTGCCTCCTTCTGGATAAATTAATTACTGCAAAAAAAAAAAAAATTAAATGCGCATGTGCGACCAATAATCGTGATTTCAGTACTGACCAAAATAATCGTGATTATGATTTTTGCCATAATCGAGCAGCTCTAGCTCAAACAGTGTTAAAAAAGCATATTTTTTCAGGTTAGACGAGCCAATGCGCATGTGCAGCCCTAAGCATGAGGCTCAGGTTCAAGATGGTTGCCATGCCAGAATCATCAGCCAAGATGGCCGCCATTCCAGAGTCATCTGCCAAGATGGCCACCATTCCAGAGTCATCAGCCAAGATGGCCACCATGCCAGAGTCTCCAGCCGTCATGACTGTCACACCAGAGACTTCAACCAACATGGCCGCCTCGCCAGAAGAGGTCATTCCTGAACTGTCTGCATGCCTCAACACGACCAGAGAGGTTGTTCACGAACTTCCTGTATCCCGTGAAATTACCACAGAGACCAACCTGGGAAACCCTATTGTCCCAGTCATGCCCGTGGAGGGCGCTTTGGAGCTCCCTGCCTGTTCTGACATGGCCCTTGTAGCCAACGCTAACCTCTCTGTGCTCTGTTTCAGTTTCACCTGATCAGCCAATTGTGCTCTCTAGTTCTGCCAGATCTGCCCTGGAGGTCTTCAGCTCTGCCGTGGTTGACATCAGCTCCACCTTGGTGGTCCTCAGCAATGTCTTGGTGGATTTCAGCCCCGTCTGCTCCGCCGTGAGGGTATTCAATCCAGTCTACTCAGCTGTTGTGGACTTCTGCTCTGCCGTGGGGGTCTTCAAGCCAGTCCACTCTGCTGTGGTGGTCTTCTGCTCTGCCGTGGGTGTCTTCAAGCCGGTCTACTCTGCTGTGGTGGTCTTCTGTTCCACCGTGGGATCTTCAGCACTTCTTGCCCAGCCTGCGCCACCCTGGTCATCTGCTCAGTTTGCTTCTGCCTTTGTTTTCAGTTCTGCCTCCATTCCATAGACCTGGCCCTCCATCCTGCCCCCTGTTTGCGCATCTGCTTAACATCCCTCCTGGACTTTTCTAATCTTGTTAGGAGCATCTGGAAGCTGCTCCTTAGGAGGGGGGCTATGTCACAATCACCAGCTGGAGTGCCCTTGATTGCCAGCAGAGCGCACTCCACCCCAGACTATTGCTACTCTGTCAAGGACTACATTTCCCATAACTCACTCCCTGATAACATCCACCTGTGTCTCATTAATCTTGTTAGCTCATCCTATAAAAGCCTGGTCAACTCTGTCACTCATTGCTGTCTTGCTCTTGTTGTAACTGCATTTCTGAGCCGTTGTTTGCCTGTGCTCTGGACTTTATCATTGTTTGGACTGTCTACTCTGTGCTTTTGACCATTTGCCTGTTTTTGGATTATGATGGTGGATTACCCTTTCAATGAATACTGCGTTTGGATACTCAAACTTCGCGTCTCGGAGCGATTTCATAACACTTTGTATAATCATGTGTGAATATGTAAGTAAATGTACTTTTTTTCTGATAAATCACATTTTTCTTTAAACGTCATTTTAATCAGCAGGAAGAGTACATTTTAAGGCTTTTCAATGTGCTACAAGTATTAACACCAAAGACTACAAGGCAACAGTAACAGTAAGTAAACAGTAAGGGAAAAAAACAATATGAAACACAACTTTCACACAAGCATTGTTAGTTGACGTTATAAAAATTTCAAATATTCAGAAAATGTTTAGCCTAAAGCTTTGCAAAGTGTAAGGCTTTGTTACAGTCATGACTCATGATACTTAGGATGTATAATTTTTATAGAGATTTAATTGTGAAAAGTAAACCTTAGAATACATGTAAACAGAAAGCAGTGGCTGACATGGAACATTTTAACAAACTTGGAGCACAAAGAGACATTTATTAAACAGTAAAATATTACAGTATAAAATCCACCCTTCATCCAGACTTTATATCTTAACAGTTACAGAAAACTTATGCTGGGTTTCCATCTGTACCAAATTCTACAGAACACAAATGTGTCTAGAAGCAGCAGTTACATTCATGCAGACAGAACAGATGTTTTTGTTATATTACCAAACCAAACGTATAAAAAAATCTTTTGCAAAAACTTTAGAAAAACATGCCACCAAAATATGTTGATTAACTAGTTGCCAACATTTGATCGTAGTTAGAACTGATCTGATCAAATCTCATCTGTTTTCACAAGTTTGTAGTTGATCTTTGATCCCCTGGATTTGTAGACCATCATTCCACACAGCATGGCAACTACTGCTACGACACATCCAGCGACGAAAACAAGGTTCAGGTTCAAGCTTGGACTGATGGCCTCTGGAAACAAATAAGGGACATTAGCATTTAAAACGCCTTATTTTTTGATTGCACAATCTGCGTAAACTACCATGGTAAAGTTAGGACGTACCAGTAAGTGATGCGCTCCTCTTCAGCCGCAGGGGTCCCTGGGAAATGAAGTGACTTCCGGTCTGGATGGCAGCTTCTCTTTTGTGAACGTGTGAGGATGGTGCAATGACTGTGCCATTGGTGCAGCCCTGAGCGCAGCGAGTGTTGGAATTGTTGGCTTGACATATGATAATGGAGCAGCTGATGAACACCTAGAGAGGAAAAGCGAGACAATTAAAAAAAATTATTCCAGTAAAATAGGACACGTCTGTCATTCTTCAGTGTTTTTTTTTTTTGTTTTGTTTTTTTGTCTATCCTTACCTGGTCATATTGTCCAATAAACTTGAAGGCTTCCATACTGAACTTGACATTGGGCTCGTGAGTTGTGTGGATTTTAAGAGTGTCATCAACCACGCATCTGGAATACATTGACAAATTGGATTTAAATTAATTGTGCAAGAAGTTTCACAGTTAAAAAAGTGCAGCATCAGAGAATAGAATACTGCATAAGTATGCAATATGGGGCGCACCTATATTTTGTATATTTGTATGTTTGAGTTGCTAATGGATTAGCCCACCTAGTTAACATACTGTATTCTACATTATATTAAATTATCTGCATTGAAGTACTGTTTAGTTTTGACCTTTTTATTAGATCAGCTACAACAGGGAAGGTAATTTTTTGCACGACTCCTAATGTCTAAAATCACTTTTGCGGAATTGTAAGAAATGATATTGGCTGAACTCAGAATAGCATACTGACACAATACTTTTTCATTGCAGAAATACTAAGAGTAGTATACAAGTATGTTATTGACAATGTAGGCTAATCAAACTAAGTGATTCCTATGCACACATAAACCTGACCGATTTAAATTTAAAAAACATGTAATGAAACATAGCTTTTTTGTATGATGTGGTGTGTTTTTTGATTCTTACCCATTTGTGATGATGGGATAAGAGATGGGATAATTGGGATTATCATAGGGTGAAGCTACACAGGACTCGAGGAACACTTCAGTGTCTTGCACTACATTGACAGGTTCGATTTCCATGTAGATCGGCTGTCCCACGTTGTACTCCAGTGGATAGGTGCTGGGACTTCTCAAGTTTCTGAAACTGCCAGACTGATAAAACTCAAACTGATAGCTGAATGTGCCAAAGCCTTTCTCAGTGATACTGATGGGTGGCCTGTGAGCATCAAACATTGCAGTGATGCTGCTCTTTTTCTGGTACTTGCATGAGACTTCAATTTTAATCTCATTTTTCCTGGTTATGATGTCATGTGGTTTATCAAAAGTAACAATCATGTTCTTGAAGATCAGATGTTCCTCAGTCTCCTTCAAAGAAACAAGTATAAAAGTAGTTTAGATGCAGTGGAAAAATTCTATTGTTATTTATGTCAATTAAAACTCATTGAACTCCTTACTTCGATTTGAGTACCACATTCGTTTAGAGAGAAAGTTTTAAACACATGCGTGGTATTGGAAGAAACTTCACAGGAAGCATTGTTGTTCAGCCGCCAGTGATGTCCATAGATCCCTGATCCTGGATCAGTTTCTATCGACACCAACATTGTGTCTCTAGAGCAAGTTACGTGTGCTTTTGGACCTTGAACAAATAAAGAACAATTGTAAGAAAGTAGATGTATAAACATCCTTTTGCTTCAAGGACATACAAAGAATTAAAACATCAAATCAAATGTGAAGAAGAATTTCAATAAAAGCTCAAAATACCTTCAGCCTCCACCACGACAATAACACACCTCATCTCAGACTGATAGTTCCTAGACCTAAAATATTAAGAAGATTAATTAGCTTCATTTTATATTGCACATTTTGATTAAAGTAATCTAACTGTGTAATCATACCCATATTGGCCCTCAGCAGCGAAGCAAATTGGAAAGTGTTGGCCAAAATTCTCTGATGTTGGTGTCCAGTTGATCACATACTCTCCAGTGGTGGTGGTCTCCTTTGTGCTGTTCAGAGGTCCACTAAAGACCACTTCGGTGATGCTGGACAATCGGGGGAAAAAAATCCAGTTAGATGCACATGTATCAGTTTAGAAACTGAACTGAAATGATCCTGTTTCTGAAGTTATAGTAAAGATTTAGATCAGTTGTTCTTAACCTTTTTGACTTCAAGGCCCCTCACTGTCCACAATAATATTCAAATGTACAAAAATGAGTATATATCTCATTTAAATAATTCTTGCCCAAGGCATATGCAAAACAAAGGGGCGGGGCCTGGTTGAGTTAGTAGTGTGTTGAAACTCGCGGTTATGGTAAGGAGTGGGACAATTTCCCAAACACGATCAAAGCGATTGACCAATCACAGCTGACCGGGGCGCGTTAAAGTTGAAGATCTAGTTTGAGCTCAGAGGGAAGGATGAAGATCTAGATTGGTCTAGTTGGCGTTCAGAGAAACGTGTTAACTGTGATCAGACTTTTAGACATTTCCTTCATACCTTGAGTAGGTTGCAGTAGCCATTACTCTGATCTCTAGCTCTTGATTGACACGAGCCTGTAGGTGTTCTCCATGATGAGGTGTTGGGTGGATGAACCGAGGTAGATATTCACCCTCAATGCAAGATGGTGCAGGAGCCTCCACTAAACCCAAAACATAACATGAAGGTTGTTCACATGAAGATTGTTGCAGAGCATCACAATTAAAAGACTGAGTAACATTTTATTTTAAGGTGATGTAGTTACATGTTACTACATGTACTTACTCTAGTAATAACAGTAAATTATGCATAATTACAAGTAACTAAACCTAATCGTAACTCTATAGTAAGTACATGTAGTTAATTAATATTGCTCAGTACTTATTTGAGTAAGTACAGCGTAACTACGTCACCTTAAAATAAAGTGTAATCAAAGGCACTGAACAGTACCTTCTAAAGCGAACTGTAGTGGTATTTTGCTCAATGGTGGATTGGCAGGATGCATTGACAAACGGGGTTCTGACCGCTGCAGCCATGGCAGTGTAGTTTAGAGTGATGTTCTCTTTGGGATAGTCTTCCATGACCAACTCAAATGCATAAACACCACGTGCTGTGGAGTTGCCATTTGACAGAGTACATGTGCTCTGGGAAGAAGAAAGATTTGAACAGTCAATGATACTTTCAGCAACAACTGAGTCAGCTAAGAACATGTGGAAGAATGAAAGGAAACACTTCTTATTTTTGTATAATGATCAACTCTCAACACAGATTGTTGTACATTGTTCCTTGCTTATTCTCACCTGATTCAAAGTGAATCCTGCATGTTGGTTGCACATTCCACACTCATTTGCACTGAAAACTCCATATCTACACCTGACCTGATCTAGATCTTGATCACAGGACAACAGATTGTAGTTCCTGGGGCAGTTCTGAGGAACTCTAGAAACAATCCAAAAACAGTAATCTTGAAATGAGTTTGACTTTTTTTTTTTATCATTTAGTACACAGGCTTCAAGAAGTACTTTGACACATTTACACACAAACATTGTTGCAATGAATTTACAACAACTCGTTCCTAAGGTTACTTTTACTAGATGATAATAATAATAAATAATAATAATAAATGATAGGTGTGATAATAAATAAAATAGTAAAAAAGTGAAGATTTTGCTATAATAATAATAATGTAAATATGTAAATTATGTAAATATACAATATACATCTAAAATTTCACAAATAAAAAATTTCAAAGACATCATTGTAACATGTTAGACAATGGTTAACAGCGTAAGTCAGTGAGAGATGATCTCAGACCAGATTTTTTTTTTTTTTTTTTAAAGATTCCTCAAAGTATATGATTTCCTAAAAGCATAGTATTTATTGCTAAAATTATAAATTGGACTAAAAATAGATGGCACATCTAAGGTGAAATGATTAAAGAATGGAGGTTGTACATTTCTTCAAGAAGAAGACTGAAAAAGAGGAGTTTCAATAGTGCTGCATTGCAAAATTAAGACAAACTGATTTTACCTGACAATGGGAAGTGTGGTGGCGACTGGAGATCTGTTGGGCTGAGAGGTGTCAGATCTCACTCCAAGATCAATATGTGTGAGAAGTCTCCAGTTCCCGCCATTTGTGACTGTGTTATAGATCCAGCAGCAACTACTTTGCCTGTTGACAAACATAGACTTGTTTTTTCATTTGTAATAAATTAATTTTATACTATCTTCAGCGCTATAAGACAATGGTGTATCAGATTAGTCTTATTCCTCTGCATAAGTGCTTACTGCAGCTGAAACGGGCTGTTGTTGGGGACGGTTCTCTTCATGACTCCCTCAGTCTGGCACCAGCTGCCACCATTAGAGCTGCTGTCCACTTGACCACTCACATAACTTTTACTGCCACAGTTTCCAGACCTGCAAGACCAGTTATCATATGGATCACAGCTATGATAGGCCTCCTTAAAGCGGATATCCACCTGAAATAAAGCATTTTGTTGTAACTTCTCAACATCCTTAATTTTTCTAGAATACTATTCTAATAATAAACATTTTGGAATAAAAATGCATGTTCCTTTGTCTTGCTTCATAACTGCTATCCTAAATACACAATTATATAATAATTTCACACATTTTGCTCAATTAAAGCCTGATTGGAAATGACACACATTTACAATATTATGTGATATTTGCCAAAACGATCATAATATAAAGTTAGGTTACACTTTATTTCGATAGTGCACTTTAGACATTCTACTAACTATACTGTAAGTAACTTTGCAACTACATGTCAACCAACTCTCATTAGAGTATTAGACTGTTAGGTTAGGGTTAGTAAAATAAGTATGATAGTTGCAAAGTTACTTATATTCAGTAGTCTACTAATACTCTAATGAGAGTTAGCTGACATGTAGTTGCAAAGTTACTTAGTTAGTAGAATGTCTAAAGTGGACAATCGAAAGAAAGTGTTACCAAAATGTATTGTCAACATAAAATGTAATTTAATGATTTTAATAATTTTGATATTTTAAGATTAGGGTCTAGGAAAGGATTAAAATAATAACACATATACATAAAAGGTATTTAAAAAGTATTAAAATGTGAAATTTTAATGTGACAGTTATAAAATAATAATACAAAAAACTAATTCAGTTGCTTTTAATAAAAATCCCCTTGCACATAAAGTGCACCTAATGGAAGAAACACCTGTGAATAAAATTCTCACCTCATAGGAACCATTAGGATTCTTTCTTGAGCTGAAGGTCATTGAGCCTCCATAGAAGTGAGAGGCAGTGGCTGTGGACACCAGCAGCAGCAGGGCTGAGAGCAGAGCAGAGGCACACATGATGCTCATGACTGAGGTTTCCTCTCTGATCACTGCGCTGCCCTTTTAAAGGACCTGATGGAGGAAGTCATCAAAAAATAAGACACGTTTACAATAAAGATTTCCAGTAAAGGAAAGACAAATAATATCTCACTTCTAGTCCTACCATAAGAATGATTGGCATGCAATTGTTCCATTCCATCTCTGTACAGTTGTTTCCACTTAGTAATTTTAGTGCTTCAACTTAAATATTTCAGTTAACTGCCAAGGCAACATTACTAATTTTTGTCTAGTTTAGGTTTTTCCTCTAATATTTATATTTTATTTTACTTCAGCGTTATTTCAATTAACAAAAAATAGTTCGTTTTCAATAAAATATATAAATAGTATATTTACACTTCCAAATTATTATGCAAGTGACATATCAGTAGGATTTTAGTACAATAAACATTCTGATTTTAGTTATTTAAAGAAAGAAAGTGTTTGTTTGTCTTGGATCTTTTACACTAAAAAAAAATAACATGTTGGTCTAACTTAATTCAATTATGACACCTGTTTCCACACAGTTGAACTGATTTATTTGAACCTAAGCTAGGTTAATTGTACTGATGAGTAAAATTCATCCTAACTGAATGAGATCACACTAGTTTCATTTGACGTATTCTGTGCATGTCTCCTGAACATAATTCACTCTTGTTGATCCAACTAGTGCTGCTGCAATTCAGACTGGTGCCCTTGTGCACAGTTGCACAAGACCTGTTAGAGTTTAAGTGTTTAATGTTTGGTTATTTTGAACGTTTAAAAGAGTTTGTAGTGTATAAAATGTTTTTTTTTTTTTTTTGTGTTACCATCATGGTGAAGAGGTGCACTTGTGCTTAGGTTGTGAGTAGCTGTTGTACACACACATACATGTTCCATGACCATTTGATTGAGAGGGGTAAAACTGATGACCATTTGTAGCCTGTGTAAATGATGTGCTGGCCCTCAAATAATTTTTTTTTTTATTTATTTCTATAAAAACAAAAAAACAATGCAACACTTGTTCACATGCTAAGTTTAACATTTGTAGTATGCAAGTAATAATCAAGTAAAGAATTTTTCATCACTGGCTTTAGCACAGTTAAAGCTTGTTGAAAACAACATAGATTTATTTCACATAGCCACCTACAGCCTAACCATGAGGTCTACACTTCAGCATAATGGTAACCTCAAAAATCAACATAACATAAACTTTTTTAAATATCAAATATATCTGAACATCAAACTTTAAAAGTTATTTCCCTTTACTAAAAAACACATTAAACAGCACTTAATTTCAACATTTACTCTCCCGATCTATCCCTATTCTAGGAGCTAGAAATCAACTGCTCAGTTTCAATCAATGCAACATAAATGATTCATGTAGTCCCAAAACAAATGGTTTAGGTTAACTTAACATTTTACAAATTTAATTTAATTTAACATAATACAATTGAGTGCAAATGACAATTAAGTAAAAAACTAAAGATTTGTGTTGGTATAGCTTATTTTATTTAAATAAACTGAGCAAGAAGCTAGAATAATTTTTTTGAGTGTAGATAAGGTACAGATCTCAAACAGGTTTAAGTAGTTTGCCAGGTCTTCTTATGTAAAAGGGAAACCGACTTAAAGCAGTTGTTCCACATTATTAAGCAAATCACAGTTCTCATGACATATGGGAAGGAAGAAAGATCTTTCTGAAGCATGAAAATTGTGCAATGTCTTACAAAAGGCATAAAAACAACAAATATTTTGCAAAAACTGAATAGAGATTGATGAACTGTCAAAAGATTTGTGATTGATTTAGAGCACAGAAGAGCCCAGTCAGATAAAGGCTTATTAAGGGAAGTTTCTGTCAAACAAATTAATTATATTAAAAGGGCAGCTATAAAAAAGCCACTGTTGAGCAGAAAACAGGTATTTGAAGCTGCTGGATTCTTCTGGCAGAATAAAGTTGCATTTTAACCACCGCTAACCAAATCTCACAAAGAGAAACCTTTACAGTGGGTTTAGATAGAAATACATTTTTAAAAATGGTTTTATTGTTGTGGTGATTTTTGCAGCGTGGGATAGTGCATTGTCTTGAATGAAAATCCTTTTATTTTAGAAGGCACTATCCTTCTTTTTATACCATACTAGAAAATAGTCATGAACTCCACATGTCTTGCAGAAGTAATTTTGACACCCTCAGAGAACCTAAAGGGACCTTCCATCTCACTTCCCAATATTCCAGCCCAAATCATCACCCACTAGCTCCTTGCTGACGTCACAGTGTTACTGGAAGGGGATGGCCACTCAACAGCCATCCAGAAATTCATCCATCTAGTCCAGAGGTTTTCAACCCTGCTCCTGGAGACCCATTATCCTGAAGAGTTTAGCTCCAACCCTAATCAAACACACCTGAAGCAGCTAATTAAGCCTTCAGGATAACTTGTAAATACACAGGCAGGTGTGCTGAAGCAAGTTGGAAATAAAATTTGCAGGACAGTGGGAGCCCATGAGCAGGGTTGAAGACCTCTGATCTAGACCATCCATTGTAGTACTGCATTCATCAGTGAATAAAACTATTTAAAAATGAGTCTTTATGTATTTTTTACACGCTTTGTTAAGGTTTCTCTTTGTGAGCTTTGGTTAGGGGTGGCTGAAATGCAACTTTACGCACACCTGCCAGCCTGCATGGAGAGGTTCTAGAGACTCCAGCAGCTTCAGTTACCTATTTGCTGCTCAACAGGCTTTTTATAGCTGCCCTTTTAATACAATTAATTTGCTGGGCAGAAACTTCCCCCAATAAGCCTTTATCTGACCGGGTTATTCTGTGCTCTAGATAACTTACAAATCTTTTGACAGTTTGAAAATGCTTATCCTCAGAAAGATCTTACTTCCTCCCCATACATTTCACGAGGTCTGTCAGTTGCTTAATTAATGTGGAACAACATCTTTAACCTGTTAGCCAGCACCTCCGCTTTTGAAAAAAATGGCAAGGAATGACATACCCAAACTAAAACAGATACAGTTCATGAACCCTTTGCACTAGAAGCATAAGTATATGCTTATATATACAAGTATATTTGAAAGCAGACACTTTGCAGTTATTAGTAATTATTGTCATAATGAAAAAAAAATATTTATAAATAGCTTCAAATTTTTTGTAAAGTTATTAGAAATTTATTTTTATGAAATATCTTTATAATAGTGAAGTTGGCCTTGTAGCAATCTAGAAATGTACTGCAGCTAAAGCCACATGCCTGACCATGTTATATTTCAAATCTGAAGATGACAAGTCTAAAACTCTTAGTTTTATTAAATGTAAAAGATCATGTCATGTGATTTTATTTTGAAAAGACCATAAAATGCTAACTGATGTTTATTGCCATCTTCTAAACATCTATTCAGTGTATTGTCTCGATTGCTCCTGCTCTCCTCTATTCACACCTTTCCAGCCTGGTTATGACTCTAATTATTATTATTTTTTTTTTGTCTCTATTATAATTACTGACAATGTTCTATTCAAGCAGATTTAATCCCTTATTTCTTTCCTCAAACTTCTCACTTCACCTTCTTTAAAACTGTATCCAATGCCCTTCTTGGAAAAAGGAAAAAAAAATCAGTGAGCTTTACAATTAAAAATTTTGCATTACATTAGTTTAGAACAGGTGCTTCTAGCATGTTAGCTTAGTACACCAACAAAACATGACAATTTATGAGATTAAAACCATGTTTTTGCTCCAAACTACAAGTCAAGTGTTTTAAATAATCTTCTGTAATGTAATGTAGCTTCGAGTAAAAAAAAAAAAACAGACAGAAAATATATTATTTTATGGTATTCTGCACAATGAGAAAAGCTGTTTCAATTAGCATTGCATTATAAATATAATCTATTATTATGAAAGTACCCGATATGGCATGAAGAACACAGATAAACCGTATATCGTCACAATCGTGTAATGATTGTATTCAAAAGTGTCTATCTGCATGTTATAGCGATCTCTGGAAGCCTCTGTTAGTTCCTGGAATGTCACATGGTATGCCTGTTCTTCACCATGTGCCATTTGTGGGCAAAATGTTCACAGAGCACCCACCGGCTGCAAGTATGAATTGAAAACACAGTACATCAGAGTATCCAGCACTCGTAATGAATATAACGGCACATTTTGGGTAAAAATTGAATAAATATTACTCCTCTGTATAGAAATTTGACATTAATATGAGAATCCATCAATATTTCTCCAAATGTGTATGCCCTCAGCTAAAAGCCCTGAAGGATGTTGTTTTGTCAAGCATTTTCATGATGACCTCACAAGAGTTTTTTCTCAATGAATGTGGCTGATGCTCTTATTTCAATGAAAAGGTAACGACTCTAGAGCCAGAGTCTTCGGCCAAGACAGCCGTCGAGCCAGAGTCTTTGGCCAAGACGGCCACCAAACCAGAGTCTTTGGCCAAGACGGCCGCAGAGCCAGAGTCTTCAGCTAACGTGGCTGCAGAGCCAGAGCCTCTCCACGTCATGGCCGCCAGGCCAGAGCCTCTCCACGTCATGTCAATTTTTTTCTAAATCTCCAAGCCGGTCACATGATCAGCTGCTATCATTCTGATTGGAGGATCTCAAAAAATTGCCCGACGCCCGATCTAAAATATCCAGATAGAAATTTGTTGCTCATTCTAAATGGGAAAGTGCCCAAGCAACATTGCTCAGCAACATTGCCTGGGAAACATTGCTCAAAGAGTTGCCCCTGTGTATCATCACCTTTAGTCCACGTCTGTTTTGGGTTTTTGGTTCATATCTTTTATTTTGAAGTTCATTCATAGACATGTTTCCTGTTTTTCATGTGCTGCCTTAGTCATGTGTCTTATTCTTTGATTGGTTCATTGTTCTTTGTCTAGCTTTGTTTGTGTAACCCATTGTGGTGAGTTGTTTGTTCATGTCATGCTCATGCATCATGTCAGCTTTAGCTTTGCCAAGTCTTTTGTTCATTTTGTGTTTGGTTTATGGATTGTTCATGTATTTTGTTTAATAAAACTGCACTTGGGTTCTAACTGCAAACTCGCCTCAGTGGACTATTCATTACAGAATGTTTCTCATTTATCTAAGAACACAGTGTATAGGTTTATGCATTATTATAGCGTCAAATGAAGTCCTAAATCTGTTGAAGTTCAGAACCTGTTTTGTTCAGATCATTGTCTCGTCAGTGTTCGAGTGTGCTATTATGTTTCTTTAAGTGATCTCCTGTGTGTTTCCTTGGTGGAATCTTCAATAAAGGACTATTTTGAGAATCTTCTTCATCATGCTTTTAGTTATTAGCCATGTACCGTGACAGAAGACAGGACCTAGAAAAAAAAATAGAACGGGCTGAGCTGCAGAGATCTGCTGAAGATCATCTTATCTTCTCCCTCCAACAGAGCGGTAGGTCTCTGGAACAATATGTTCAGGAGTTTTTGCAGTATTACAATCTGGTGAGCTGGAACACTCATATGCTCAAGGCCTGTTTTCGGGAGGGACTGGATGATGAACTGTATCAGTTTCTTTCTCCTGGTAAAAGCAGCTCTTCTTTGATTGAATATATTAATTCTGTCCTCTGGCTGAATGGTTCTGATTTTGTTATTGAGGAAATGAATGAGGACATTCCCAGCTGTCATCCAGTTCCATCCCAAAAACATTTGGGTACTCCAGCAAGCCCTCCACTCCAAAGTCTGCTCCCAAGTCCATTCCAGAGCCTTGTCCCAAGATGGTCGCCATTCCAGAGTCTCGTCCCAAGATGGTCGCCATTCCAGAGCCTCGTCCCAAGATAGCCGCCACTCCTGCGCCTCATCCCAAGATGGCTGCCACTCCTGAGCCTCTTCCCAAGATGGCCACCACTCCTGAGCCTCATCCCAAGATGGCCGCCACTCCTGAGCCTCTTCCCAAGATGGCCGCCACGCCTGAGCCCTCAGACAAGATGGCTGCCATGCCTGAGCCCTCAGACAAGATGGCTACCACACTTGTGCTCTTAGGCATTTTGGTGGAGTATAAGGGGATGTCCTGGAGCCCAGAGATGGTTCCAGCCCCTAGGTCCATGCCAGTATCTTCTCTAGCCCCTGAGTCTGCTCCAGAGCCCTCTCCAGAGTCCGCTCCAGCCCACGAGCCTGCTCAAGAGTCCTGTGGCCATAGTGGCCGAGCCTGGGGTCCGGGCCAAGGCCACGGAGGCCGCACCACCATGGCCCCTTGAACAGCCGGCTTCGCCCTGGCTCCCTGAACTACTGGCTCCGCCCTGGCTCCCTGAACTGCTGGCTCCACCCTGGCCCCCTGAACTGCCGGCTACGCCCTGGTCCCCTGAACTACCGGTACCATCCTGGAGACAACCTGCCCTCATCACCCTGGTCACCTGTCAGGGCTCCATTACTCTCAATTAAGTAGTCATTTAGCTGATACTTTCATCCAAACTTAGTGTAATTGTTACATGTGAGTAACAGACGAGACAATGTGAAGTTTGAAACATAAACACAAACAAGGGTTGAACACAAACACTGAAGATAAAATGTTAAATGATAACAAAGATTTACCACAGACTTTCAAACAAACTCAGGTAAGATACTGTAAGATATTTAAGATAAAACTTAGATTAAGAGCTGTCAAGACCTATAACCATATCAGTGCATCATTGCATCTTCTACTGTTACTGAAGTATAAAACCTCACAGAAGGATAAATTACTGTTCTTACAGTAGCATTGTGACAGGAGTGGCTTTCTTTTACAAAAGAAGAAACTCGTAATCTAGAGCAGCAGCTCATGTTTCTATTATTCTGTCTTGACTGCTCTTGGGATATTGGTATGATAATTGAGTTTAGCCTGGTAATGGATATGTCAATGTTAAATGTATTTAGTCTTGGCAGAATAGATCTGCTACGCTGCTGCGGCTGCAGAGCAAGTACCAAGACTTGCTACTGCCAATACATTCACAGACATTGCTGTGAGCAAGTGAGACATGCTACTGCTGCTGAACATGTAACATACATGATTTAACCCCGTAGCAGATATATACAGGTGGAGCTGAGGAAGGAGGAGGGTTCTGAAAGCCCGCTGCAGACTGCTAACAGCAAACAATGCAAATATTTGAATGTTTGAGCAGCAAGCTCATTGGCCGCTGATGCAGCAGCAACCAATCAGCTGTGCTGTGTAGATAATGATGTGATCGCTTCCAAATGAGTTAAAGACCCATCAGCCGACATCGTCAGAGCTTCAAGCCAGAACTAGGTAATTCTGTCTTGACAGCTTTCGGGATATTTGTATGATAATTAGCATGGTAATGGATATGGCAATGTTAAATGTTTTTGGTCTTGGCAGAATAGAATATGATAATTAGCATGGTAATGGATATGGCAATGTTAAATGTTTTTGGTCTTGGCAGAATAGATCCGCTACACTGCTGCTGCTGCAGAGCAAGTACCGAGACTTGCTATTGCCAATACATTCACAGACATTGCTGTGAGCATGTGAGACATGCTGCTGCTGCACATGTAACATACATGATTCAACCCCGTAGCAGATCTATACAGGTGGAGCTGGGGAAGGAGGAAGGTTCTGAAAGCGCGCTGCAGACCACTAACAGCTAACAATGGCAAATATTTGAATGTTTGAGCAGCAAGCTCATTGGCCGCTGATGCAACAGCAACCAATCGGCTATGCTGTGTAGATAAGGATGCGATCGCTTCCAAATGAGTTAAACGAGTGCATTGAACGAGTTGTTTTCAACCAGCTGTCATCTTTCCTCTCACAGAGCAACCAATTGGACGTCAATCAATCTGGTTTCAAGAGTGGCCACTCGACTGAGACTGCACTACTGTCGGTTACTGAATCCTTGCGAATTGCAAAGGCTAGTTCCAAATCATTAGTTCTCATTCTGCTTGATCTATCTGCTGCCTTTGACACGGTGAATCATCAGATCCTTCTGTCCACCCTCTCATCACTTGGCATCACAGGTATTCCACTTCTCTGGTTTGAATCCTATCTCACAGGAAGGTCGTTCAGGGTTGCCTGGAGAGGGGAGGTATCCAAAGCTCATCAACTGACCACAGGGGTTCCTCAGGGTTCAGTGCTTGGACCCCTCCTCTTCTCCATTTACACTACATCACTTGGTCCCATCATTCAGGCACACGGTTTCTCCTACCATTGCTATGCTGATGACACACAACTCTTCCTTTCATTCCAACCAGCTGATCCCACAGTAGCTGCACGAATCTCAAGCTGTCTGGCGGACATCTCGGCATGGATGAAGGAACATCATCTACAGCTCAACCTGGCAAAGACTGAGCTTCTCGTCTTCCCTGCCAATCCGACTCTAAATCATGATTTCAGCATCCAGCTAGGCACATCTTCTATTATCCCATCAAATTCGGCCAGAAATCTTGGAGTAATCCTTGATCACCAACTGACCTTCAAAGACCACATTGCAAAGACCACTCGGTCATGCAGATTTGCACTATACAACATCAGGAAAATCAGGCCCTTTCTAACAGAACATGCAACACAACTTCTGGTCCAGGCCCTGGTCATTTCTAGGCTTGATTACTGCAATGCTCTTCTGGCTGGACTGCCATCATGCACAATCAGGCCTCTACAAATGATTCAGAACGCTGCAGCACGTCTCGTCTTCAACGAGCCCAAAAAAAGCCCATGTCACGCCTCTCTTCATCTCTCTTCACTGGCTACCAATTGCCGCTCGCATCAAATTCAAGGCGTTGACGCTTGCTTACAGATCTGCCACAGGCTCTGCACCCTCCTACTTCCACTCACTCTTACGAGTCTACACTCCTACCAGAAGCCTACGCTCATTAAAGGAGCGAAGGCTTGTGGTACCATCAAGAGAGGCACGAAATCACTCTCCAGGACATTCTCGTTCACTGTTCCTTGCTGGTGGAATGATCTTCCTGCCTTTATCCGGAATGCAGAATCCCTGGCAATATTCAAAAGACAGCTGAAAACTCATCTCTTTCGTGAGCACTTAACCTCATCTTAATTAAAAAAAAAAAAAAAAAAAAATTATACCTATCCTTTCACTTCCTCTAATCCCTCTCTATTGTAGCTTATGATACTCTGAGCATTACCTAAGACTTGTATTGTGAGCACTTTTTGTGTCTATTTGCCTCGTCATGACGACTCGCTTGTTGTATTCCTCACTTGTAAGTCGCTTTGGATAAAAGCGTCTGCCAAATGAGTAAATGTAAATGTAAATGTAAATGTTAAAGACACATCAGCCGGCATCGTCAGAGCTTCAAGCCAAAACTAGGTAATTCTGTCTTGACAGCTCTTGGGATATTGGTATGATAATTGAGTTTAGCATGGTAATGGATATGGCAATGTTAAATGTATTTGGTCTTGTCAAGTCAAGTCACCTTTATTTATATAACGCTTTTAACAATGCAGCTTTACAGTGATAACTGGTATATAATTTTGGCTGCACAGCAGCTCTTAAAGAAAATGGTGTCATTATCCATCTTAAGTAAATTCAGTATTGATTCATTCCATTGTAAGAATCAATAGTTATTAATTTAGTTAATTTATCAGCACTGGAGTAAACAGTGATGTCATCATCCAGCTCAGTTCAGTTCGCATACAATGGTGTCAATGCAGGCAGATCAAAACACTGTTGAATATCAAATGTCACGTGTCCCCAACTAAGCAAGCCAAAGGCGACAGCGGCAAAGAACCCAAACTCCGACAGGTGACATCAGGTGGCAAACAGGTGTTAAAATGGAGAAAAAAAACCTTGGGAGAAACCAGGCTCAGTCGGGGGGCCAGTTCTCCTCCGGCAAACAGCGAACAGTGCTTTATTATGATTCAGGCAGCTATCATAAGTCTGATGGGATCGCAACAGTCAAAGTATTTAGTCAAAGTATTTATTCCAGTTCCATCCAGTTGAGGATCGTATTCATCACACCGGTATGGATGGTTTGTTGAGGAACTGTGCCACTGGATGTCGTGTCGATGAGGCCTTCACAGTGGATGATCTAGTTGACTCAATCTCTGCTGACACTTCAGGGCTGCATTGTGGTCGTGTCAAGGCGCAGATCCTTGATCTCACCTGGATACGGCCCAGATCCGGCTGACTATGGTAAACCTCGTGATAAATAGAGAGACTAATATTAGCGTAGATGCCATTCTTCTTCTGATGTAACGAGTACATCTGGTGTTATAGGAAGTGTTCCCGGTTCCGGCTGACCTAATTTATGCAGCCTTACAATCCTTTAACGGATTTGAAAACATAAATTGATAATGTGTTATATGTATGCCAGGTTAAAGAGATACATTTTTAGTTTAGATTTAAACTGACAGAGTGTGTCTGCTTCCCGAACAATGTTAGGAAGATTGTTCCAGAGTTTCGGTGCCAAATAGGAGAAGGATCTACCGCCTGCAGTTGGTTTTGATATTCTAGGTATTATCAACTGGCCTGAATTCTGAGATCGCAATAGACATGAAGGACTATAATGCAGTAAGAGCTCACTCAGGTCTTGGTGGAATAGATCTGCTATACTGCTGCTGCTGCAGAGCAAGTACTGAGACTTGCTACTGCCAAAAAAAAAAAAAAAAAAATCACAGACATTGCTGTGAGCATGTGAGAAACTAGAGTAACCTGTTACCATCAAGAAAAACAAAGCCAATGTTGGGGGGGCTTCAAAGGAGCAGTAGACCACCATGGAGGAGCCAGCAGCGGAAGAGAGCATGATGGAACCTGCAGAGTATATAACCATGGCATGGCCAGAGGGATGGAGATCATGGTGGATCGTTAATGGTCAAGGTGGAGCTGGGGGGTAGGGAGGCCTGTGATAGAGCCAGCGGTGGAGCTGGAGGGATGGAAAACTCTGGTTGAGCCAAAGGGGTTGTGGGCCCGGGTGCAGCCAAAGGCCCAGAAGTCTTTGGTGGAGCCATGGGGATGACAGACCAAGGCAGAGCCAGAGGAATGAGGGAGCACAGTGGAGCAGCAGAATTGGAGGGCCAAGGATGAGTCATGGGCTCGGAGGGCCAAGGTGGATCCGGAGGGTCAGAACTTTTAGGCTCATACTGTGAAAACCACAGTGGAAGTGGCTGGCCAGGAGAGTGTGGTCATGTCAATGGAGCAGAAGGACTGGGGGGAGCTGGCAGGGCAAGAGGCTGAGGAGGAGTTATGGCCTGGGGACCAGTGGAGGAGAAAGGATGAGGTAACTGGATGGAACCAGAGAAGCATCCGTGCTGGACAGGACCAATGGAAGAGGAAGGTCTAGGGCCATGGATGGAACCAGGGAATCTAGGCAGCCGGATGGGACCAGCGGAGCAGGAAGAAGTTTGAGGGTGGGTACAAGAGTTGGGACTGGCTTATTGGCAGTCAGGTCAATCAGCCACTACTGGATAGACTGAGCTTTGGATGCTGGCTCCAGGACGAACCATGACCATGACCAGAGGTGATTACCAACGTTCTTCAAAGTATCTTCTTTTGTGTTCTGTAGAATAAAGAATGTCATACAGGTTTGGAACAACATGAAGTCGAGTAAATGATGACAAAATTTATTTTTATTTTTTATTTTTTTGTTAACTATCAATTTAATAGCAGTAACTTTACTCCATCCTAGCTCAAAATAAGTGCTTTACACTTTTTCCATGTGACAAAAAATGCAATATTAATTTTGTTAACAGCATGTAGTATATTCAGTAATATCTGTATGTTATTATTTTATTTCTGTCCTATTATTTATTTATTTAAAATTAAGGCTCCAGCACCAGCACAACATTCCCAGGGGAATTCATGGGCCAGATCGACTGGTTTTGACCAGGGATGAATTGTAGCCCCAGTCAAGCTCGGGCTTCATTTAATAGGTGCACGAACACAGGCGACACAAACACACGAGAAAGTTTGCACTTGTCTACTGTCTGTGCTGTTTCTCTCCAGAAGTTATGAACTATAAACCCCCTCACACAAGCACTCGTCAACACATCTGTCTATTCAAGGTATAAAATAACAGACCCACATCACCCCTGTGATAAAGTAAATCTAATATCTGTTTGAAACTGTAATTTTATACAATCCTTCCTCATCTCTGTGAAAGAATCTTAGCTCATTCCTGGCAGAACTGTTTTAACTCTGACAGACTCTAGACAGTCTGACAGACATGAATTTTATGTAAGGTTTGATACTCATGATTTTGAGAATATTCTTTGTGAGCAGAAATAAAATAAATAAATAATTTAATTGGTAATAGATCTATCCCTTTTGCAGAACAGGATGTTATTAACGTGTTTAAACATTCAGCCAGGAAAAGCCCGGGCCCTGATAATATTGAAGGGCGGTTGCTTATGTCCTGTGCAGAGCAATTGGGATCTATTTTTTATTATATTTTTTTTCAATTGTCCCTTACTCAACAGAAGGTGCCGAGATTATGGAAAACCTCTACAGTCATCCCAGTGGCTAAAAATAATCATCCAGTAGAACTAAATGACTTTAGTTCTGATTTGTTCTTCAGTTTTGATTTTTGTATCATTGGTTGGATCCTTGACTTTTTAACTGATCGAATCCAGAGAGTAAGGGTAAATGGGTGTTTATCAGACGTTCTGTCTTCATCCACAGGGTCCCCTCAGGGATGTGTGCTTTCTCCACTCCTGTATATTTTATACTCTGATGACTGAGTAGGCATGATAATAGATTTATTGTAAAATGCACAGATGATTCAGCTATTGTCAGCCTCCTCCATGCTGATGAAAACGACCATGGCCCTGTCGTAGAAGATTTTGTTCGGTGGCGTGACAATGCATTCTTGCAAATAAATGTGTTAAAAACGAAAGATACGCATTTTGATTTTAGGCGTAATCAAATTGATATAAAGAGAACAATTATTAAAGATCAGGAGGTTGAGGTTGTGGAATCATATACGTATTTGGGATGTGTGATTGACAACAAGCTGAATTTTAATGTCAATGTGGAGAAGATTTGTAAAAGGGGCCAGCAACGTCTGTACTGTTTACAGAGACTATCCAAGTTTAACATTGATAGATCCCTGATGACTCTGTTTTACAAATCTTATATTGAGTCGGTTTTAACATTTGCTATGTTATGCTGGTATGGCAGTATGAGTGTGAAGGCGAATAGTTAACGCTAGCAGTAAGATTTTAGGAGTTCAGCAGAGTCATCCTACTGATCTGTATAATCGCCAGGTAGTTAGAAAAGCTCAATCTATCTTAACAGTTATCTCCCATCCACTCTATTCTGAGTTTCAGCTTGTACCCTCAGGATCTCAGTTAAGATTTCCTTCTGTTAGGAGTAACAGGTACAAACATTCATTTATTCTTACTGCTATTTCTTTGATAAATTCTGGCATGTGGGGAGTAGGTGGACGTAGATAGTTGTTTGAGCCTGTCTTGTGTTTTTAATAGTAATTATTACAGTTGCTTTGGTGCAATTTTCACAAGAAATTGGTAAATTTTCAAAACTCTTAGTACTAATATCACAACAGATCATCAAAAGTGCACTTTTTTCAAACATTTCAGCATGTTTTCAATTGTGTTAATGCAATACACAAAATCACAAAGTATCCTTTTTACTACGCAAAATAAGTGTTTTATGTATATAAATGTTTCATTCACAGTAACTGCCTTTTGTAATGCTATTACTATCAAACTTTTGATTTGCATCTCTTTTCATTCAGTTTAATACATTTGTCTGTTATTTAATCCAAGTGATCTTAATGGTTAATCAATGAATCATTTGGTGATTTCTATAGATACAGATTGTATAGATATAGTTTCTACTTTGTTTGCAATTACCGATACGGATAATCATAAGTACTTAATTTTTATTTTACATTATAAGTGATTTCTCTTAGATTCTAACCACTATGTTCAAAGTGTGTGTGTTCGTGTGTGTGTGTGTGTGTGGTCATGGTATTCCCTACGTTATGGGGACCAAATGCCCCCACAAGAATAGTAATACCAGTAAATTCTGACCTTTTAGGGACATTTTTTTTTGGTCCCCATGAGAAAAAAAGGCTTATTACAGTTTTTTACAATCGCTAGGACATATTTCTCAATACTTAGGTCACTTTTTCAAAACTCTTCACACAGTTCTCCTCACCAACTTTCATCTTGGCACAGAGGTTAACTTCACATTCAAAATGCACCAAATCTACCAAAACACTTCATGCATGTCTCAAATCAACTCATTCTTCCAGAACACTAACAAAGTTTTTCACTGAGCAAACACACTTTGTCACTCATAAAACATCGACCTAAAAACACTAACATCAGTTAACATTATACAATGTTTTCTTTTTTTAAATTTCTTTACAAAACAAGAATGTCACTCTCTACTGCTTATAATTCACTGCAGTTTATGTTACATGGTCCATGTTTACATTACAGAACAAAATTATTCCTAAGTTTCCCCTTTTGAATTGATGGTAATGAAATTGAAAGACTAATGCTTGTGTAGGTGTTCAGTTTCATCTAATTGTTTTGATAGTATTTGATTTTTTAGATTCAGAATATATTTCATAACTATATTACTGTAGAAATGTAGCAAATTTCTGTCTTATTCAGTTTTGTATTATATTATTGTTTTGAACTTAAGTTTAACAGTTTTGAAAACAGTATGTAAGCATGTGCAAATTGGCCTGTACGTACAAAGAGTTTTGGCAGTTGTTGTGTCTGAGTGAGAAAAGAATTCATGAAATTTGAGAGATGTAGTCGTTGAATGCATCAATCAAATATTTGGTCAAATATTTTGGATCAAATATACAGTTTGTACAGTAAAAAAAAACAAAAAAACAAAACAAAAAAAACATTATGTCTATGGAATGTTCCCATAAAACAATGACTTTGTAACATCAGATTGATCAGATATACATCAGAAGAAGAAAGACAGATAGCATCAAATGCAGCATTTTACATTACAGTATGTATGCTATGTGATACTGTAAACAGATTACCATGGTAGAGAGACTGCCACATTACTGTAACTCACCTTTATAAAGGTCACCTACAGTATAGATTCAGTCATATGGTACAGTGAGAACATATACTGTATTGGCAGCAAACTCTCTCCTTCGCATAAGACCTCATGGCCATTTCATAACTTCATCACACCTTTTGATAACACTGAATAGATACTATTACAAACATTATGGATTTTATGCCAATTATGTAATTTAGGTAATGTAAGTGTATTTTCTAATGTGGCATCTGTAGCCTGTGTAACTGTAAATATTTCAGCATCAAAGGTGATTTGAAACATGTATCTTGCATTGTTTGCTATTGAATGAACTGAATGTTAAAAGTACTAAACTGAAAAAAGATCATACTGTTGTGTTTCGGTGATTAAACCAAATGTTCTCATTACATATTACAACGATCTTGTGTTTTGAAACAGTGATCATGTAGAATGAAAATATGTACAACTAGAATGAAAGCATGAGATCAGGTTTTGAAAGAATGACTAGCTGTGTTACAAGTGTGATCAGTTTGGATTTTTGTACTAAGAGTTTTGAAAAAATACGCATTAGATGTGAAAATAGTACCAAAGCAAATAAAAAAAAAAACTGTAATGTATTGTGAATTGTCTTTTGTATGCTGGTCTTGCTGTGAAACCAATTGCCCCTAGGGGACATAAAGAAAGAAAGAAAGAAAGAAAGAAAGAAGAGAGAAAGACTAGTTGGTCAAGTATGACCTGCTTTTCAAGTCACATTACTGTTTTTGACACTAAGGTGTCTGAGTTAACAAAAAAGGATCAATCCAAAAGTTGGTTTGTAAATCATTTTTGATCACTGCAAAGCACTGTACTGTAACTGTTGCTCAAACATTTTAAATATGGACACTGTTACTACTAAAATTCTGGAAAATGTTTACAAGAAAAATATTACATCATTCCTCCACTACAGTGCATAGCAGTTATGAAGAAAAAAGACTCTTTAAACGGGCCATTATTATGTAGTATACAATAATTTTTTTAAAATATGTATTATAGATTTATATAAATTAGGGCAACTATGTAACATTAATTATGCTCAATAAAAATATTTGGATCAAGTAACTGATTCGGAGGGATTCCTGATGAATTCATTCTTAGGTATCCCAAAACACTCATCCATTGATGCTTAGTGATGACATTTATTGACTATAGCAGGATAATACTCTCTTGGCCATAGACAATAATATCCAACACTTTCTAAGAGCATGTAGCTGTGATCGATATGATTTAGCACTCCAGTTATGAGCAAAACAACAAACAACCTCACGTGTGATACAAACAAGACTTTATTAACTACACTAAACACTTAAACAGTTCTAACACACACATACACACATACTGTTTGATATAGGAAGAGATTTAAAGCTGAAGTAGAGTAAAGAATAAAGACATGAAGTTATGACAATATTTGATATTCAGTAGACCACAGCCTGATGGAATTATCAGTTTCTTATTTCTAACACACCTTTGTTAAAAGGGAAAGATGATACTTAATGTATCAATTAATAAAACAAAGTCTGATACTTGTTTGTCTTGTCAGTTTGAAAGAGAGTCCTGATACAATTTATGGTTGAATTGGATCATCACAGGTCGGCAGCAAAGACATTGCTTAATAAAGTGAGATTAAATACATAAAGTAGATTTGTATTATTTAACACATTTAATTTTTGCAAAATACTTGCATTACTTATTTGAAAAAAGTAACTCAGATATTTTGTTGTAAATATGAATTACTTTACTAGTTACTTGAAAAAAAAAAAAGTAATCTGATTATTTGTAATGCGTTACCCCTAACACTGCTTGCAGCTTACAATCAAGGGAATCGATGAAACAAAACGACTACAAGGGAACTAAAAAACTTATACACAGGAAACAGGAAACTAGCAATACAACATAAATGTCCAAACAGACAAAGAACATGTAACCAGGGCTTAAAATAACTGGTACTGGTACTGGAAACTCACTGGTATCTAAAAATTATTAGTTATACGTACCTGCCTGTTTTTGTAAAAACAGTTTCATTGCCGGTAAAAAAATATTGGTAACACTTTAGACATTCTGTTGAATATAAGTAATATTGCAACTATGGCCGATAATTTTGTTTTAAGTCACCGGCGATTGGCAGGTGTGGCCAAAAGTTAGTTTTAGGCCCTGCATGTAACATATATGACAATATGTACCTGCTTTAGTTCAAAATGCAATTTAAGCTAAGCAAGGTTTGGCTTGATTTGTTTCCCTTACAATCCATGTGGGAATATGTGCATTGAAGACACTAAACTGTCTTTGGGTGTGAATGTGTCTATTTAACACATTGGAAAATGGATAGTTGGATGGAATATGCAATTTAAAATCACAGCAGGCCTTTATACATCCTATCCCAATATGTCCCTATTATTAGGCTTTTGATATTGCCTGATACAATATGTAAATTTAACATTTTATAAATAAAGCACCTGGTTTATGTTCTTTACTGTTTTCTTTTGCACTTTGATTGAATAGATCATGCAGGTATGCAAAAACACCCAATATGGCAGATAGAGCTGATTGAAGTTAAAAACTATTTTCTTATTTCTGAAAAGTACATAGTCATCTAATGAAAAATGCACTTTCACTCAGTGTGTGCTTGTTTTTACTTGTTTGTAACATGCCACCTGTCAATTATTGTCTCATCAGCCATCATGGCAAGTGTGTGTGCCAGGGATGCAATGAGGATGTTGTATGTACGACTTCATGACTTTAAAGAATGTATTTTTTCCAGTCCAGCAGCTACTGCAGCATTGTTGTGGCATTAATTAATACACCAGCAAGATTTCATGTTCTCTTAAGTGTTTCAAAATTAATGCTAGATTATTCTCTCTCAGCACACGAGTCTCCAAAAAGTTGAGGATTTTGTTTTTAGATAATATATCTTAAATTGTATTTATATTTCTTACCCCCTTTGGCATTTTTTTAAGTATAAGCTTCACTAAATGTAAGATTCATCGTGTGATTTATCATCATATTAGAGGACTGGAGCAATCTGAAAGATCATATCAAGGATTGGGTTATTGAAAATCACATACACACATTTTGTTCCACACACTAGTAAATAGAAAGAAATGAAATAGATTTCAGAGAAACAGTAGGAATTAGTAGGAAGTAAAACAGTAAGAAGAAAATGTGTACAGCATGTGTGTAGTACATTATTATATATCATGTGTCATAACATGAGAAGAGACTGATGGTATATGATTGACAATGTATTTTTCAGAAGGAAGTTTCACAATACCATCTTTTCTTGGCATGTCAAGATTAAATACTTCTTTTGTGTGTCTTGTGACATATGTTGTGTTGTTCCCGGAAAATCCAAACATTCTGCATTTTTACATTTTATAAAAATATAGTTTTGTATAATTTAAAAGCCGTTTTCCTCATGGGAACCAAAAAAAAAAAAAAAAAAAATCATGGTAAGCCCTGCGTTGTGAACCAAATGTCTAACCAAACTAAAAGGATGGTAATACCAGTAATTTTAGACCTAGTAGGGACATTTTGTTCACAACGCAGGGTTTACCATGACCCCACACACTCATTTTGACAATTGTGGTCATCATCTAAGATAAAATGCTTACAATGTAAAAAGAATTCATTACATTTGGTTATCCATATCGGAAAATGCAAACAGGTTCTATAGAAACTATGCCAATAGAATCAATATCTATAGAAATCTATAGGTGTACCAAATGATCCATTGATTAACCATTAAGTCCAGTTGGATTAAATAATAGACAAATGTATTAAACTGAACGAGAAGAGATGCAAATGAAAAGTTTGATAGTAATAGCATTACGAAAGGCAGTTACTCTGAATGAAACATTTATATAGATGAAACACTTATTTTGTGTTGTGAAAAAGGATACTTTGTGATTTTGTGTATTGTACCAACACAATCAAAAATTTGCTGAAATGTTTGAAAAAAGTGCACTTTTGATGATCTGTTGTGATATTAGTACTAAGAGTTTTGAAAATGTACCAATTACTTGTGAAAATTGCACCAAAGCAATTAAAAAAAACTTTAAGTGTGTTTCAATATGATCCGTGAGTGTATATACAGCAGTTGTATATACAATTTAAAAGGTCTTTTAAAATGGCTAAATGTCACAGATAAAGCAAACTGACTTTAAAGAAGGTGTAATCCTGCCATCTTGTGATCCTATGACAATGTCACAGTTTAAAAGGATGTTATTTATGGATTTTTTTTTTTAACTCGTTTCTGATTCAGGAAGAATATTGTTCTATTTTAGTCTATTATTAGAACTGGTAGGATTACTGATACAACAAGAAATATATATATATATATATATATATATATATATATATATATATACACACACACACACTGATCAGGCATAACATTATGACCACTGACAGGTGAAGTGAATAACACTAATTATCTCTTCATCACGGCACCTGTTAGTGGGTGGGATATATTAGGCAGCAAGTGAACATTTTGTCCTCAAAATTGATGTGTTAGAAGCAGGAAAAATGAGCAAGCGTAAGGATTTGAGCGAATTTGACAAGGGCCAAATTGTGATGGCTAGACAACTGGGTCAGAGCATCTCCAAAACTGGAAGAAGGTGGCCTGGTCTGATGGCCGGGTGCGTGTGCGTTGCTTACCTGGGGAACACATGGCACCAGGATGCACTATGGGAAGAAGGCAAGCCGGCAGAGGCAGTGTGATGTTTTGGGCAATGTTCTGCTGGGAAACCTTGGGTCCTGCCATCCATGTGGATGTTACTTTGACATGTACCACATGCCTAAGCATTGTTGCAGACCATGTACATTCAACCCTTTCATGGAAATGGTATTCCCTGGTGGCTGTGGCCTCTTTCAGCAGGATAATGCGCCCTGCCACAAAGCAAAAATGGTTCAGGAATGGTTTGAGGAGCACAACAACAAGTTTGAGGTGTTGACTTGGCCTCCAAATTCCCCAGATCTCAATCCAATCGAGAGTCTGTGGGATGTGCTGAACAAACAAATCCGGTCCATGGAGGCTCCACCTCGCAACTTACAAGTTGGGATCTGCTTGGGATCTTAAAGGATCTGCTGCTAACATCTTGGTATCAGATACCACAGCACACCTTCAGGGGTGTAGTGGAGTCCATGCCTCAATGGGTCAGGGCTGTTTTGGCAGCATATACAGTATATATATATATATATATATATATATATATATGGCAGAAGATATATATATATATATATTATATATCTCATCTGTGGAAGGCCTAGGACAATACAATGTTCGTAAAGTCATTGTATTCCCTCCGAATGCAATGATACAATATCCTACCTGCCTGTCAGCATATGTATTTCCAAACCTCCGGGCACCTGTTCGGAGTGGTTCGTGACTCGAATTCATGCCTTTCAATGGCAACACTATCAACGCTGAAATGAATCTGCAGCAGTCAGGTGGGACAGGTCAGAGCTCTTTAAGTTGTTTACGTTCATTATTATTGTAATGTTACGTGCTTTGAGACCCGAGGTAGTTTAACGCCATCTCTCGTGGCGCTTTTGCTCCCTGCTGTACGCATTTATGTGTTTTGAAGGAGGCGTTGCTTTGGAGAAGCTCTGAAGGGAGGGTTGGATCTTATGCTTTCAAAGCTGGCTCGCTATTGCCAGCCTCTCTGAAAATGACCTACCCTACCTTTAAGCCTGGTGATGAAAGTTGTTGTATGCGAGAATAAAATAACATATTTGAATGTATTTTAAGTATTTTAAATACAAAATACTTAATAACAAATTACATTTGATTCTTTTTTTTATTTATTTTTTAAGGAAACTACAAATTACAAAATACTCAAGTAATTTTTACATATTTTAAATACATTTACTTAAAATACTGCCCATCTCTGCATACGGGAGATTGTGGATGGCAGAGCTGACGCATGACTGAAGCACACACCTCATGGGAACAGGTAAGTGCTGAGGTAATCACAGGCACACCAGGGTGACAATGTGGAACACACACTGGAGAATATCACTGAAGAATATCACTGGACAATATCACTGGAGACAGGTAAGTAGCCCACATTGGTCAAACGAGACCGGACATTGAACTGGTGCGAGGTGTGTGCTTATATATTGGTCTTTTTTACTTAGTACTACTAATAATAATCATAATAATTATGTCACATTGATCTATAAGAACCACATTTTTGGCCAAATTGTGCAGCCCTACATGTAGGCACAACAATCCTGGTGTTTTTTTTTGTTTTGTTTTTTTGTGAATGTTAAATTGCAAATCGCAATTTTTAACCAGAAAAATCACAATACTGGTCTCAACACAACTCAGCATGTTCACAGTTGTTGTTTTTTTTTCATTGTTGTTTTTTTCACAGGCACCAGATGCCGCTGATGAGTCCTGCTGACTCAAACTTTCACACAAGTCTTTTCAAAGGTTTTTGAGATTCAGAGATTGTGCTGAATACAGTGTAATCAGACATTAGCCATTAAAACTAAAAACATTAAAAACCCCAGAGGGTTAATTCAGTTCTGTTCAGGAGGAGGTTTATTTTAAGTAAACTGGATTACATTAGAATAATTGTGCTCATGCATTCACTGATCAAGGGTTTACAGTAAGATCAGATGATCTGGGTTGATATACACTGCTCAAAAAAATTAAAGGAACACTTTGAAAACACATCAGATCTCAATGGGGGAAAAATATCATGCTGGATATCTATACTGATATGGACTGGGTAATGTGTTAGGAATGAAAGGATGCCACATCGTTTGATGGAAATGAAAATTATCAACCTACAGAGGACTAAATTCAAAGACACCCCGAAAATCAAAGTGAAAAAATGATGCAGCAGGCTAGTCCATTTTGCTGAAATTTCATTGCAGCAACTCAAAATGGTACTCAGGCAGATGGTGTCCTGGGGTATTTCCTCCCAGATCTGGATCAGGGCATCACTGAGCACCTGGACAGTCTGAGGTGTAACCTGGTGGCATCGGATGGACCGAAATATAATGTCCCAGAGATGTCCTACTGGATTTAGGTCAGGCGAGCGTGGGGGCCATTCAATGGTATCAATTCCTTCATTCTCCAGGAACTGCCTGCATACTCTCGCCACATGAGGCTGGGCATTGTCATGCACCAGGAGGAACCCAGGACCCAATGCACCAGCGTAGGGTCTGACAATGGGTCCAAGGATTTCATCCCGATACCTAATGGCAGTCAGCGTGCCATTGTCTAGCCTGTAGAGGTCTGTGCGTCCCTCCATAGATATGCCTCCGCAGACCATCACTGACCCACCACCAAACTGGTCATGCTGAACGATGTTACAGGCAGCATAATGTTCTCCACGCCTTCTCCAGACCCTTTCATGTCTGTCACGTGCTGAGGGTGAACCTGTTCTCATCTGTGAAAAGCACAGGGCACCAGTGGCGGACCTGCAAATTCTGGTGTTTAATGGTAAATGCCAATTGAGCACCACGGTGCCGGGCAGTGAGCGCAGGGCCCATTAGAGGACGTCGGGCCCTCAGGCCACCCTCATGGAAGTCTGTTTCTGATTGTTTGGTTAAAGACATTCACACCAGTGGCCTGCTGGAGGTCATTTTGTAGGGCTCTGGCAGTGCTCATCCCATTCCTCCTTGCACAACGGAGCAGATACCGGTCCTGCTGATGGGTTAAAGACCTTCTACGGCCCTGTCTAGCTCTCCTAGAGTAACTGCCTGTCTCCTGGAATCTCCTCCATGCTCTTGAGACTGTGCTGGGAGACAGCAAACCTTCTGGCAATGGCACGTATTGATGTGCCATCCTGGAGGAGTTGGACTGCCTGTGCAACCTCTGTAGGGTCCAGGTATTGTCTCATGCTACCAGCAGTGACACTGACCCTAGCCAAATGCAAAACTAGTGAAAAACAGTTAGAAAAGATGAGTAGGGAAAAAATGTCAGTGGTCTCCACCTGTAAAACCATTCTTGTTTTGGGGGTCGTCTCATTGTTGCCCATCTAGTGCACCTGTTGTTAATTTCATTAACACCAAAGCAGCTGAAACTGATTAACAACCAGTGGTGTAGTCTACGTGATGCGCAAGTATATGCCGTATACTCACTAGGAAAGGTCAAGGATTTCCGTATACCCACTTAAAAAGCGCGAGGATACGTAACCATCCAATAAATCACAATAAGATTTGTGATTTGTTGCTTTTGATATAAAACAAAGTCTCATTTCAAATTCTGCCAATTTTACTTCGAAATAAAAAACATAAATACCGTTTTGGTGCTCTTTTAATGTTGCGTGCTTCAGTTGAAGAGAAGCGGCAGCCTGACGCGCACGTGAACTGATCCTCTCCTCCGCTTTAATACCAGTTACAACGTGAAATAAACATGAATGAACATCTTAACAAGGTATGTTAACAAGGTATGTTAAAAGATACAGTATAACGAAATCCGTATCATGTCTTGTGTAGGCTTACTCAGTGTTCAACCGCGGAAAGACGTTAATAACAGCTTGTAAACAATGCTTGTAAAAAATGTCACGTTTACCTCAGGAGAACAAATATTCAGTGACCCAGCTAGAAAAGTTAACTCTAGAGAGGAGCATTTAGCTAAATATATGCACCATATTACATATTAATTATAATTTTTAATGTTCTTTAATAGCCTATATAATGCATGTTTGAATAAATCCGTCAAGTTGACAGCCACCATTTAAATGTCTATATTTCAAAAAACGAATTGGAGTTGAATTTTTTTTTTTTAAAGTTAGTAGGCCTATTATAACTTTATTATTATAAAAATTTCCTTAAGTGTGAATTAGGTTTGTATACAAATCATTCTATTGTATACAGTTCATTCTAACCTTCAATATTAATGTAGTACCAACTGATTCCCATGTATATTTTACAGCATTAGCTGAGAGATTTTTTTTTTTCTTGAGAAAATTTGCCATGTACTGTACCTGATATACAGTATATCCAAAATAACTGATATCAAATTGCAAGTTAGTGAATTGAAATGCATAACTATGATGACAGACTGCAGGAAATGGTGCAAAACAGAAAACAAAGTCCAAACAGAGGGATATTGTGACATACTGATAAGCCTCATCTTTCCATTATTGTTAATTTAACTCTAAAAAAAAAAATGCTGGGTTAAAAACAACCCAAGTTGGGTTGAAAATGGACAAACCCAGCAGTTGGGTTAAATGTTTACCCAACCTTTTGGGTAGTTTTATTTAACCCAACTATTGTTTAAAAATGACTATATGGATGGCTTAAAATGAAGGTTGGAAATTAAAAAAAATCAGACATAATTACTAGAGGCAACAATAATCAAATGGTGAACATTTATTAATAAATTATTATATTTAATATTAATAAATGTTAATTTCCAACATATTTTGGGTTCATTTTAAGCAAGCAATACAGCAATTTTTACACAATAGTTGAGTTAAATAAAACTACCCAGTTGTAATGAAGGGTCAACAGGAAGTGGATCATTTGCAGCTTTATTCACAATAGCAGAGATACAGACAAGGTCAGAGCAATACCGTAAACAGGGACAGGCAGGGGTGTCAATGGCAATGGCCGAATGGCAGAGAGTCAATATTCCGGTGATGGCTCCCTCCGGCGGTCCGGAGGATGAACCGTGGGAGCCATATTCATGACACCAGTAGGTTGAGCAAACATTTAACCTAACTGCTGGGTTTGTCCATATTTAACCCAACTTGGGTTGTTTTTAACCCAGCATTTTTTAGTGTAATAATAGTTGCAACTTGCACTCTTAAATGTGCATTAAAACTTGCCAGCTGATAAAACCTATGATCCAGGGACCATATTCATATAACATCTAAGGCTATCTTAAGTGGCTGAGTTAGATGTTAATTGACACTAAACAGTAGAAAATCAGTCCAGAGTCTCTTCAGCTATAAATGTCATTGGCTGTTAAAGTCTTGTGTTGCTTATAATACATTGACATGGTGATAAAACACACATAAGCAGTCTTTCAGAATGCTCTCAATTACATGTAGCCTAGATCAGATGCATACTATATGCATTAGTGAGTGTGGTTTTGCTTATGGGGTGTCGTTCTGGGACAGGTGAGTATGAGGCTAGGTGTGGGAAAAGATAAAATCACAGTATACTCACTCCAAAAAAATAGTCTACACCACTGTTAACAACCCCCTCTGCTACTCAGCTGGCCAGATCAATATCCCAGGAGTTTAAATGACTTGATGCTATTCTCTGATTAAAAAGTGTTCCTTTAATTTTTTTTGAGCAGTGTATTTTACATTTATTAATAAATTTCACATGACAATTTCTTTTATTGAATAACATTTTAATAAATCCTGTGTGTGATTCCATCAACACAAATAGAGCTTGAGAAAAAGTACAGATACACACCGTCACTCATCGTGACTCACACACACTGATCTTACTGTCTATATGAGGATTCATTACACACATTTATTTTGACGTTATTTCACTGACAGTATTAGTTCAGCTGTAGTATTCATGTAATGAAGAGAAAATAAGAGACTCTATAACATCTCACTGTTACTGATTTATCGTGCAGCTGTCGAATCTCTCTAGTCTAATCTGATTCATTAACACAGATTCACTGATGATCCAATATTAACCCTAAACCCAGGATAGAGCGGCTGAGTGAATGTGGTCTGGACTGTGTGGATGAGGCTCATTGTGTCAGAGACGCTGTAGAAGG
Organism: Ctenopharyngodon idella; assembly: GCF_019924925.1. Classification (NCBI taxonomy): domain Eukaryota; kingdom Metazoa; phylum Chordata; class Actinopteri; order Cypriniformes; family Xenocyprididae; genus Ctenopharyngodon; species Ctenopharyngodon idella. The sequence goes on along the minus strand of NC_067242.1, from coordinate 4,043,970 downwards.
ACAGAGCTCCTGCACTGTGATCCACATACACTCCTACTCTACTGCTGATGGACTCTACATGGAGTTTTGTCTCTATGTTATTGTGTCTGAATGAGGTATTGGAGAAAGAGCAGAGCAAACTCCAAGACTGATCATTACGCCCAAACCAACACTCATTACCCTTTCCCTTCCTGCTGATGCTCTTATATGACACTGATATATACACACCATGATGCCCACTCCACTCAATCTCCCAGTAACAGCGTCCACACACACTCTCTCTACACAACACCTGACACCCTTCAAATCTGTCTGGATGATCAGGATATGGCTGGACTGTGTTAGTGAGAGTAATCACTCTGTTCTCCTCAGTCAGACGCAGGTATTTATGTGCTGTGTTCAGATCCAGAGTGAGCTGATGGTAATCTGATCAAGATAAAACACATCAGAATCAGGAATTATTGATCTGTCTGATATCCCCCTCCCCTCCTCAAATAAAAATGTCTTCTAATTGTCTTCCCTGAGTATTAATGTTGGTTATTATTCTGTGTTTATTATAATTAGGCCCATTATTATATTTACACCATTCAAATGGTAGGATAAGAAACTGATACTTTAATTCAGCAAGGATCCATTACATTGATTCACCAATAAGTGTAATTATTCATTTACAAAGTTTTTAAGGATTGTTGGCCTATTGTTGTTGATCTTCAGTGGCGATCTTGAGCTTTCTGTTATCCCAAAGGTTAAAGAGGCTTTTTACAAAATCCTGTTCAGGATAAATTCACTGTTGAATTTTTACAGACGAGATTTCAGTTTGTTCTTCCTTTCCTGAAACTCTTAAAAACTCAAGAATTCATCTAAATCTTGGATGACTGTTTTTATTTGGCTTTCAGTGAAAAATAATCATATTTATCCCTTAGTTTTAGAAGATATCCTGTTTTTAAAGAATGTGTTGAATCCCTAGTTCAGTCCTGATTTACATCTTTGTTAACGTCACAAGTTCAATCCATTCGAATCTTACTTTTTTGAATGTTAGCAAGTATGATATAGTTATGCTTTCTTTCCCGCTTTGTAAATGTGCAGTAAAAAAAAAAAAAAATAACAGTAAAGACATTTATAATGTTAATAAACATCTCTATTTTAAATAATTTAAAATAACTCACATTTCTATTTTTCATTTCATATTTCAATCTTTCCGTTCATCAAATATTCTGGATAAAAAAACGCTTCTACACATTCCACATTTTTATTTTACATTTTAAAATATTTTCAAATAGAAAATGGTTCTTTAAAATCTTAGGGATATTTCAAAATGTAACTGTATTTAATGTAGATATCCTGTGCAAATCATCATTTACATGATCAACTATAAAACTCTTCTGTCATGTTTTCTTTCTCCTTCTACAGGAAGAACATGAACACACTCAGTGAGTTTTTCTGCTTTTTTTTCTTAGTGACTTACATTGTAAGAAGTCGTATCTGGTCCTGGGAACAATGTTGGTGAAAGTGACTGTGGAAATCAACAGACATGAAGAGTGTGATTATCATGTCGAGAGGAAATGATCCCTGAATCCATTCCTAAGACATTTCTAATATGTTGTTCTACATGATATGAGATGATGGAGGATCATTTCTGAGAGCAGATGAATCTCCAGGACTTTACCTCTGTCAGAGATCTTCTTGAGCTCCTCTTTGCAGAAATCCTCCAGTTTGTCTCTCAGCTGACGGACAGATCCTCTCACACCATCAAAAGAGGAAAAAGGACTGAAGGGCTCATGATTTACGTCTGTAGATTCAGGAGGAGCTGAGAGAGACTGGAAACTCTACAAAAAACAGAAATCAAAGCTCATCACCTCCACACTTCAGCCAATAACCTGCACTACTGTCAGATTTGTGCGGCTCTTGTTGATCTTTAGTAACTCTCCTCAATCCAGCACTTTCACCGCATCAGCTTCATTCTCTCACATTCATTATATCATGTTAGAACTATAAGTTTTAGCGCTTGCCACTTACACTATATGTGAACTTTCTAGGAAATCACTTGGATGATCAAACATCTGGCAACAACACAAATGTCACAGATCAAGTGCATCAATGGAGTCACATGGCAGAGTTGAGTAGATTTGATCAGGAAAAGCAGTTCAAAGGCAACAAGTCGGTTGACGATTAGGACACTATCCCAAGGTCAGGTTTTGTGGTTTAAATAAGCTAAACATTGCTAATATACAGCCTCACTTCCTGTTTGAGGACTTCACTGTCAAATTCATTAATGTGTTATCGGCAAATAGTTATGAAAATTATTATAGGTTTTAGCCGGTTTGAAGATGATCTGAGTAAAGAGATGATAGGAAATATAACTGGGAAAAACTGGCATCATCAAGTTGTTGTAAAAATAAGTTTAAATATTAGTGAAGTTTGGAAGCTCAATATATCTTTCAGAAAAATGTTTCCTAAGATATTTCTAGAGCTGAAATGCAGTTGTAATTGCATCTCTTTCAGAAGAAGATATTCAGATGAGAGTTTTTTTCTGTGTTTCTCTGTGAGTCTCTTGCTCAAGTCCACTATGATCCTGTTCTTCTAGATCTCTGATACCTGCAGGAAATGGACGTGATCCTGTGTGTGTGAAAGCTGCTCCAGCTCAGCATTTCTCCTCCTCAGATCATTGATCTCCTTCTCCAGTCGCTTTAGTCGTCCTTCAGCTGGACTCACTCCAGTCTTTTCCTGATCTCTGATCCGCTGTGTCTCCTCAGAGCGCCTTCTCTCAATGGAGCGGATGAGCTCAGTGAAGATCTTCTCGCTGTCCTCCACTGCTGTCTGTGCAGAGCGCTGTTAGGACACACATCACAATCACACAGTTGCTTCAGTGAGTCCTGACTGAGACTTTTCTACTTTCTCTTCTTCTCCAGACTCACCTTACGAGACTCCACAGCCTCTCTCACCTGCTGAAGATCTTTCTCTCTCTGCTGGATCCTCAGCTGGAACGACCTCTGCGTCTTCTTCAGCTGGTGCTAAAGGACAAACCAATAACAGGAAACATCACATAAATCATCAAATAAATAGATATGAATCCAGTATAGGTGAAGTGATGAAATTGAGGGGTTAAAGATCTTACATGGTATTGGACCCAATTGACTTTCAATATACAGACACAAAGTTACAAAGTCCCTCCAGCAGGAGTTATTCTCTATATCAGTGTCACTGTTTTTGAACTCCCTGAAATGCCTCCATTGTAGTCTTGAGTTTTCTTCTGGGAACAAACACTTCACAATATCCCTCAATGAATTGATTTCCTCCCAAAGAAGGGGGTGAGGCCTGGTTGAGTTGTGTTAGTGTGTTGTCGTCACGTTCAAGAGACACCGTTTTTACCACCCCGAATGTAAACCCTTTTGTATACAACCTCAATATTTTGTTGTATTCTCACCATTTTTATAAGGATTGCTTTCTGAATCGTGCAGTTCAATGCAGGTCAGATGTTATAAATGAAGTTACAAAGGTAGGTCAAAATCATTCAGTCCTGCCGATCATAATTATAAGTGTACATAAGCATGTCATTGCGCCATCCCAGTGGCAATTTTTCCAGCACCCCTCCACCTCCCCATCACCGTTTATGGTAAAGCACGTTACATTTCGAACACACTCTAAGCAGTAGACCAATCACAACAGACTGGGGCCAGCTGACCAATCAGAGCAGACTGCGATTTTTGAAAAGAGGATTTTATAGAAATGGAAACTAAAACAGTATTCAGACAGAGGGTGAAAACAGACATTAAATGATGTAAATGTATTCTAGTAGACCCCATAAACAAAATTTTGTAAAACAAAAACTTGTAAAATGAGCATAATGTGACCTGTTTAAGTTCATACCTGTTTCTTTGTCCTCTGTGCTGCAGCTGACACAGTGTTGTGGTTTTTATGTTCATCCAAACACAGCACACATATACATTTCTGATCAGTGAGGCAGAAAACCTCAAGGAGTTTATCATGTTTTGAGCAGATCATCTCCTGCAGTCGTCCAGTGGCATCAGTCAATTTGTGTCTCTTTACTTTAAAGAAACTGTCATGTTGTTCAAGGTGATTCTGACAGTAAGAGTTCAGACACACCAGACAGGACTTGATGGCTTTGTGTTTTCTTCCAGTACAGGCGTCACACTGCACATCTCCAGCTCCAGCGTAACAGTCAGCAGGAAGTTTACGCTTCTTCAGTTTCTTCATCTTCTCCACCACTTCAGTCAGCAAGGTGTTTTTAGCTAAAGCAGGTCTTGGACTGAAGGTCTGTCTGCACTGAGGGCAGCTGTAGACTCTCATCTGATCCTCCTGATCCCAGCAGCCTGTAATACAGCTCGTACAGTAACTGTGTCCATAGGGAATGGTCACTGGATCCTTCAGGAGATCCAGACACACTGGACACTTGAACGCATCCTGAGAAATTCTGTCTTCTGCCATTTTACTGCATGAATACAGAGACACAAACACACAACAGCTCAACTACACTTCAGTTTCTCTTTACCTGAAATCATGTGATTCATGTTTCCTGGTTCTGTGTTTGAGTGAGGTGTGCAAAATGGGTGTGTCTGTAAAGCAGTGTGATGAGGCATGATGTTAATAACAGTCAATGGTGTCAAAAAGTGAAATGGTGTTTATCTTTTGTGATCCCATAGTCCCAAAATCTAGAAGTATATGTATAAGAATAAATATATGTACTTTTTTTCTAATTGACCACATTTTTCTTTTCTAAACTTTATTTTAATTAGCAGTAAGGGTACACTATGAAGCCTTTTCAAGGTGCTACAAGTATTAATACCACAGACTACAAGGTACTGCTTAAGTGTGAAACACTAAGATGGGGAAAAAAACCCATATGAAAACTAACAATGCTTGTGTGACGTTGTGCTAACTTCAAATATTCAGAAAATGTTTAGCCTAAAGCTTTGCAAAGTGTAAAAATATTTTGCCATGTAAGCAGTTATTAGTCATGTAGTTTAATTATGACTCTTTTAAAGACAGGTACTGTACACTAAGGCTTTGTTACAGTCAAGACTCACGATACTTAGGCTGTATAATTTTTATAGAGATTTAATTGTGAAAAGTAAACCTTAGAATACATGTAAACAGAAAGCAGTGGCTGACATGGAACATTTTAACAAACTTGGAGCATAAAGAGACATTTATTAAACAGTGAAATATTACAGTATAAAATCCATCCCTCATCCACACTTTATATTTTATGCTGGGTTTTCAGCAGAACATAAACCTGTCTAGAAACAGCAGTTACATTTATGAAGACAGAATATTACCATCTTATAATATTACCAAACCAAACATATAAAAAAAATCTTTTGCAGAAACCGCAGAATTACACGCCACCAAAATATGTTGATTAACTAGTTGCCAGCATTCGTAGTTAGAACTGATCTGATCAAATCTCATCTGATTTCACAAGTTTGTAGTTGATCTTTGATCCCCTGGATTTGTAGACCATCACCCCACACACCATGGCAACTACTGCTACGACACATCCAGCGACGAAAACAAGGTTCAGGTTCAAGCTTGGACTGATGGCCTCTGGAAACAAATAAGGGACATTAGCATTTAAAACACCTTACTTTTTGATTGCACAATCTTCGTAAACTACCATGGTAAAGATAGGACGTACCAGTAAGTGATGCGCTCCTCTTCAGCCGCAGGGGTCCCTGGGAAATGAAGTGACTTCTGGTCTGGATGGCAGCTTCTCTTTTGTGAACGTGCGAGGATGGTGCAATGACCGTGCCGTTGGTGCAGCCCTGAGCGCAGCGAGTGTTGGGATTGTTGGCTTGACATATGATAATGGAGCAGCTGATGAACACCTAGAGAGGAAAAGCGAGACAATTAAAAAAAACACACATTCATTATTCCAGTAAAATAGGGCATGACTGTCGTTCTTCAGTGTTTTTTTTTTTTTCCCGTCCTTACCTGGTCATATTGTCCAATAAACTTGAAGGCCTCCATACTGAACTTGACACTGGGCTCGTGACTTGTGTAGATGTTAACAGTTTCATCAGTCACGCATCTGGAATACATTGACAAATTGGATTTAAATTGTTGGATTTAAATTAAACATAAAAAAAATGGATGGATGCTATTTGTTATTGACAATGTAGGCTAATCAAACTCAGTGATTCCTATGCACACATAAACCCGACTGATTTCAGTTGAAACAACCTGTAATGAAACATAAAGCGTATTTGTATGATGTGGTGTGTTTTTTGATTCTCACCCATTTGTGATGATGGGATAAGAGATGGGATAATTGGGATTATCATAGGGTGTAGCTACACAGGACTCGAGGAACACTTCAGTGTCTTGCACTACACTGACAGGTTCGATTTCCATGTAGATCGGCTGTCCCACGTTGTACTCCAGTGGATAGGTGCTGGGGCTTCTCAAGTTTCTGAAACTGCCAGACTGATAAAACTCAAACTTATAGCTGAATGTGCCAAAGCCTCTCTCAGTGAAGTTGACAGCTGGCCTGTGAGCATTAAACATTGTGGTGATGCTGCTCTTTTTCTGGTACTTGCACATGACTTCAATTTCAATCTCATTTTTCCTGGTTATGATGTCATGTGGATTGTCAAAAGTAACAATCGTGTTCTTGAAGATCAGATGTTCCTCAGTCTCCTTCAAGTATAAAAGTAGTTTAGATGCAGTGGAAAAATTGTATTATTATTTATGTTAATTAAAACTCATTGAACTCCTTACTTCGATTTGAGTACCGCATTCGTTTAGAGAGAAAGTTTTAAACACATGCGTGGTATTGGAAGAAACTAAACAGGAAGCATTGTTGTTCAGCCGCAAGTGATTTCCATGGAGCCCTGAAATTGTGGCTCTTTCTATCGACACCGACATTGTGTCTCTAGAGCAAGTCACATTTGCTTTTGGACCTTGAACAAATAAAGAACAATTGTAAGAAAGTAGATGTATAAACATCCTTTTGCTTCAAGGACATACAAAGAATTAAAACATCAAATCAAATGTGAAGAAGAATTTCAATAAAAGCTCAAAATACCTTCAGCCTCCACCACAACAATAACACACCTCATCTCAGACTGATAGTTCCTAGACCTAAAATATTAAGAAGATTAATTAGCTTCATTTTATATTGCACATTTTGATTAAAGTAATCTAACTGTGTAATCATACCCATATTGGCCCTCAGCAGCGAAGCAAATTGGAAAGTGTTGGCCAAAATTCTCTGATGTTGGTGTCCAGTTGATCACATACTCTCCAGTGGTGGTGGTCTCCTTTGTGCTGTTCAGAGGTCCACTAAAGACCACTTCGGTGATGCTGGACAATCGGGGAAAAAAATCCAATTAGATGCACATGTATCAGTTTAGAAACTGAACTGAAATGACCCTGTTTTTGAAGTTATAGTAAAGATTTAGATCAGTTGTTCTTAACCTTTTCGACTTCAAGGCCCCTCACTGTCCACAATAATATTCAAATGTACAAAAAATAGTATATATCTCATTTAAATAATTCCTGCCCAAGACATATGCAAAATAAAGGGGCGGGGCCTGGTTGAGTTAATAGTGTGTTGAAACTCGTGGTTATGGTAAGGGGTGGGACAATTTCCCAAACACGATCAAAGCGCTTGACCAATCACAGCTGACCGGGGCGCGTTAAAGTTGAAGATCTAGTTTGAGCTCAGAGGGAAGGATGAAGATCTAGATTGGTCTAGTTGGCGTTCAGAGAAACGTGTTAACTGTGATCAGACTTTTAGACATTTCCTTCATACCTTGAGTAGGTTGCAGTAGCCTTTACTCTGATCTCTAGCTCTTGATTGACACGAGCCTGTAGGTGTTCTCCATGATGAGGTGTTGGGTGGATGAACCGAGGTAGATATTCACCCTCAATGCAAGATGGTGCAGGAGCCTCCACTAAACCCAAAACATAACATGAAGGTTGTTCACATGAAGATTGTTGCAGAGCATCACAATTAAAAGACTGAGTAACATTTTATTTTAAGGTGATGTAGTTACATGTTACTACATGTACTTACTCTAGTAATAACAGTAAATTATGCATAATTACAAGTAACTAACCCTAAACCTAATCGTAACTCTATAGTAAGTACATGTAGTTAATTAATATTGCTCAGTACTTATTTGAGTAAGTACAGTGTAACTACGTCACCTTAAAATAAAGTGTAATCAAAGGCACTGAACGGTACCTTCTAAAGCGAACTGTAGTGGTATTTTGCTCAATGGTGGATTGGCAGATGCATTGACAAACGGGGTTCTGACCGCTGCAGCCATGGCAGTGTAGTTTAGAGTGATGTTCTCTTTGGGATAGTCTTCCATGACCAACTCAAATGCATAAACACCACGTGCTGTGGAGTTGCCATTTGACAGAGTACATGTGCTCTGGGAAGAAGAAAGATTTGAACAGTCAATGATACTTTCAGCAACAACTGAGTCAGCTGAGAACATGTGGAAGAATAAAAGGAAACACTTCTTATTTTTGTATGATGATCAACTCTCAACACAAATTGTTGTACATTGTTCCTTGCTTATTCTCACCTGATCCAAAGTGAATCCTGCATGTTGGTTGCACATTCCACACTCATTTGCACTGAAAACTCCATATCTACACCTGACCTGATCTAGATCTTGATCACAGGACAACAGATTGTAGTTCCTGGGGCAGTTCTGAGGAACTCTAGAAACAATCCAAAAACAGTAATCTTGAAATGAGGGTTTTTTTTTTTTTTTTTTTTATCATTTAGTACACAGGCTTCAAGAAGTACTTTGACACATTACTTTTATTGGATGATAATAATAATAAATAATAATAATAATAAATGATAGGTATGATAGTAAATAAAATAGTAAATAATTGAAGATTTTGCTATAATAATAATAATGGAAATATGTAAATTATGTAAATATACAATATACATCTAAAATTTCACAAATAATAAATTTCAGTGACATCATTGTAACATGTTAGACAAATGGTTAACAGCGTAAGTCAGTGAGAGATGATCTCAGACCAGATTTTTTTTTTTTTTTTTTTTTTTTTTAAGAATCCTCAAAGTATATGATTTTCCTAAAATTATAAATTGGACTAAAAATAGATGGCACATCTAAGGTGAAATGATTAAAGAATGGAGGTTGTACATTTCTTCAAGAAGAAGACTGAAAAAGAGGAGTTTCAATAGTGCTGCATTGCAAAATTAAGACAAACTGATTTTACCTGACAATGGGAAGTGTGGTGGCGACTGGAGATCTGTTGGGCTGAGAGGTGTCAGATCTCACTCCAAGATCAATATGTGTGAGAAGTCTCCAGTTCCCGTCATTTGTGACTGTGTTATAGATCCAGCAGCAACTACTTTGCCTGTTGACAAGCATAGACTTGTTTTTTCATTTGTAATAAATTAGTTTTATACTATCTTCAAAGCTATAAGATAATGGTGTATCAGATTAGTCTTATTCCTCTGCATAAGTGCTTACTGCAGCTGAAACGGGCTGTTGTTGGGGACGGTTCTCTTCATGACTCCCTCAGTCTGGCACCAGCTGCCACCATTAGAGCTGCTGTCCACTTGACCACTCACATAACTTTTACTGCCACAGTTTCCAGACCCGCAAGACCAGTTATCATATGGATTACAGCTATGATAGGCCTCCTTAAAGCGGATATCCACCTGAAATAAAGCATTTTGTTGTAACTTCTCAACATCCTTAATTTCTCTAGAATACTATTCTAATAATAAACATTTTGGAATAAAAATGCATATTCCTTTGTCTTGCTTCATAACTGCTATCCTAAATACACAATTATATAATAATTTCACACATTTTGCTTAATTAAAGCCTGATTGGAAATGACACACATTTACAATATTATGTGATATTTGCCAAAATGATAATAATATAAAGTTAGGTTACACTTTATTTCGATAGTGCACTTTAGACATTCTACTAGCTATACTGTAAGTAACTTTGCAACTACATGTCAACCAACTCTCATTAGAGTATTAGTAGACTGTTAGGTTAGGGTTAGTAAAATAAGTATGATAGTTGCAAAGTAACTTATATTCAGTAGAATGTCTGTTGAGGAGCAGCAAAATAAAGTGTTATAGAGATATTAAGCAGAGAGTCTACTAATACTCTAATGAGAGTTAGCTGACATGTAGCTGCAAAGTTACTTAGTTAGAAGAATGTCTAAAGTAGACAATCGAAAGAAAGTGTTACCAAAAGTTATTGTTAATATAAAATGTAATTGAATGATTTTAATAATTTTGATATTTTAAGATTTGGGTCTAGGAAAAGGATTAAAATAATAACACATATACATAAAAGGTATTTAAAAAGTATTAAAATGTGAAATTTTAATGTGACAGTAATAATACAAAAAACTAATTCAGTTGCTTTTAATAAAAATCCCCTTGCACATAAAGTGCACCTAATGGAAGAAACACCTGTGAATAAAATTCTCACCTCATAGGAACCATTAGGATTCTTTCTGGAGCTGAAGGTCATTGAGCCTCCATAGAAGTGAGAGGCAGTGGCTGTGGACGCCAGCAGCAGCAGGGCTGAGAGCAGAGCAGAGGCACACATGATGCTCATGACTGAGGTTTCCTCTCTGATCACTGCGCTGCCCTTTTAAAGGACCTGATGGAGGAAGTCATCGAAAAATAAGACACGTTTACAATAAAGATTTCAAGTAAAGGAAAGACAAATTATATTTCACTTCTACTCCTACCATAAGAATGATTGGCATGCAATTGTTTAGCTTCATTCCATCTCTGTACAATTAGACTCTGCTTAGAAAATTCTGATCAGGATCAACGATCAATTTTTTTTATTTTATTTTTTATTTTTTTAATTATTATTTTCACTTAGTAATTTTAGTGCTTCAACTTAAATGTTTCAGTTAGCTGCCAAGGCAACATTACTAATTTTTGTCTAGTTTAGGTTTTTCCTCTAATATTTATATTTTATTTCAGTGTTATTTCAATTAACAAAAAATAGTTTAAATAAAATATATAGATAGTATATTTACACTGTTACAAATTATTATGCAAGTGACATATCGGTAGGATTTTAGTACAATAAACATTCTGATTTTAGTTATTTAAAGAAAGAAAGTGTTTGTTTGTCTTGGTATCAATCTCAAACAGGTTTATTAAGTAGTTTGCCAGGTCTTCTTAAGTAAAGGGAAACCGACTTAAAGCGGTTGTTCCACATTATTAGGCAAATCACAGTTCTCATGACATATAGGAAGGAAGATCTTTCTGAAGCATGAAAATTGTGCAGTGTCTTACAAAAGACAAAAAAACAAAAACAAATATTTTGCAAAAACTGAAAAAAGATTGACGAACTGTCAAAAGATTTGCAAGTGATTTAGAGCACAGAAGAGGCTTATTAAGGGAAGTTTCTGTCAAACAAATTAATTATATTAAAAGGGCAGCTATAAAAAAGCCACTGTTGAGCAGAAAACAGGTATTTGAAGCTGCTGGATTCTGCTGGCAGAATAAAGTTGCATTTCAACCACCGCTAACCAAATCTTACAAAGAGAAACCTTCACAGTGGGTTTAGATAGAAATACATTTTTAAAAATGGTTTTATTGTTGTGGTGTTTTTGCAGCATGGGATAGTGCATTGTCTTGAATGAAAATCCTTTTATTTCAGAAGGCACTATCCTTCTTTTTATACCATATTAGAAAATAGTCATGAACTCCACATGTCTTGCAGAAGTAATTTTGACACCCTCAGAGAACCTAAAGGGACCTTCCATCTCACTTCCCAATATTCCAGCCCAAATCATCACCCACTAGCTCCTCGCTGACGTCACAGTGTTACTGGAAGGGGATGGCCACTCAACAGCCATCCAGAAATTCATCCATCTAGTCCAGAGGTCTTCAACCCTGCTCCTGGAGACCCATTATCCTGAAGAGTTTAGCTCCAATCCTAATCAAACACACCTGAAGCAGCTAAGTAAGCCTTCAGGATAACTTGTAAATACACAGGCAGGTGTGCTGAAGCAAGTTGGAAATAAAATTTGCAGGACAGTGGGTGCCCAGGAGCAGGGTTGAAGACCTCTGATCTAGACCATCCATTGTAGTACTGCATTCATCAGTGAATAAAACTATTTAAAAATGAGTCTTTGTGTATTTCTACATGCATTGTAAAAGGTTTCTCTTTGTGAGCTTTGGTTAGGGGTGGGTGAAATGCAACTTTACGCACACCTGCCAGCCTGCATGGAGAGGTTCTAGAGACTCCAGCAGCTTCAGTTACCTATTTGCTGCTCAACAGGCTTTTTTATAGCTGCCCTTTTAATACAATTAATTTGTTGGACAGAAACTTCCCCCAATAAGCCTTTATCTGACCAGGGCTCTTCTGTGCTCCAGATAACTTACAAATCTTTTGACAGTTCGAAAATGCTCATCTTCAGAAAGATCTTTCTTCCTCCCCATATATTTCATGAGAAGTGTCAGTTGCTTAATTAATGTGGAACAACATCTTTAACCTGTTAGCCAGCACCTCCGCTTTTGAAAAAATGCCAAGGAATGACATACCCAAACTAAAACAGATACAGTTCACGAACCCTTTGCACTAAAAGCAAAAGTATAGTCTCATTTGAAAGCAGACACTTTGCAGTTTATTGTACAGTCATAATTAATTAATTAATTGTTGTCATAATGAAACAAAATTGTTATAAACAGCTTCAAAGTTTTGTAAAGTTATTAGAAATGTATTTTTATGAAATATCTTTATGGAAATAAAAGTGAAGTTGGCCTTGTAGCAATCTAGAAATGCACTGCAGCTAAAGCCACATGCCTGACCATGTTATATTTAAAATCTGAAGATGGCAAGTCTAAAACTCTGAGTTTTATTAAATGTTTTTTAAGATCATGTCATGTGATTTTATTTTGAGAAGACCCTAAAATGCTAACTGATGTTTATTGCCATCTTCTAAACATCTATTCAGTGTATTGTCTCTATTGTTTTGTGCTGCAAACTGCCCCATTCAGTTTCAGTCTCTCCTGCTCTCATCCATTCACACCTCTCCGGCCTGGTTATGGCTCTAATTACTCTTTTCTTTTGTCTCTATTATAAATACTGACGATGTTCTATTCAAGCAGATTTAATCTTTTCATCAAACTTCTCACTTCACCATCTTTAAAACTGCATCCAATGCCCTTCTTGGAAAAAGAAAAAAAAAAAATCAGTGAGCTTTATAATTAAAAATGATTTATTTGCATTACATTCGTTTAGAACAGGCGCTTCTAGCATGTTAGCTTAGCACACCAACAAAACACGACAATTTATGAGATTAAAACCACGTTTTTGCTCCAAACTACAAGTCAAGTGTTTTAAATAATCTTCTGTGATGTAATGTGGCTTTGGGTAAAAAAATCAGACAGAAAATATAGTTTATGGTATTTTGCGAAAAGCTATTTCGATTAGCATTGCATTATAAATATAATCTATTATTATGAAAGTACCCAACATGGCATGAAGAACACAGATAAATATATTGTCACAATCGTGTATTTATTGTCTTCAAAAGTGTCTATCTGCATGTTATAGCGATCTTTGGAAGCCTCTGTTAGTTCCTGGAATGTCACATGGTATGCCTGTTCTTCACCATGTGCCATTTGTGGACAAAATGTGCACAGAGCGCCCTCCGGCAGCATGTATGAAATGAAAACACAGTACGTCAGAGTATCCAGCGCTCATAATGAATACAACGGCGCATTTTGGGTAAAAATTTAATATACATTACTCCTCTGTATAGAAATTTGACATAAACATTTCTCCAAATGTGGATGCTTTTAAGCTAAAAGCCCTGTAGGATGTTGTTTTGTCAAGTGTTTTCATGACGACCTCACAAGAGTTTTTTTTCTCAATGAATGTGGCTGACTCTCATATTTCAATGAAAAGGTAACGACTCAGTTTTTCATATTCAAAACTCCTGTCACATATTAACAAATAACGGTCACTATACGATATTGAGAGTAAAACAGAGGTTAAAAATTGAAGCTTGAGTCTTAGATCTTTTTAATGATGTATAGTTTGTCACGGTACTTACATTACATCTAACAGTAAATTTGAGCTAATTTAAACAAATAAGCTTCAGTGCGTCGGTGAGGGTTAAGTAGGTGTCACATCTGTTTTTGGTTCATGTCTTTTAAGTTAAGTCATAGTTATGTTTCCTGTTTGTCATGTGCTTTCCAAGTCATGTGTCATGTTCTATGTTCTCATTGGTTTGTTCTAGTCTTTTGTGTCTTGTTCTCTGATTGGTTCATTGTCTTGATTGTGCACAGGTGTCCATTGTCTGCTCATTAGTCTTGTATATTTATAGCCCTCATGTGTCATGGTTCTTTGTCTAGCTTTACTTTTGTAAGCCATTGTGGTGAGTTGTTTGTTCATGCGTCAAGTCAGGATTAGCTTTGCCAAGTCTTTTGTTTATTTTGTGTTTGGTTTATGGATATTTCACATATTTTGTTTAATAAAACTGCACTTGTGTTCTAACTGCAAACTCGCCTCAGTGGACTATTCGTTACAGAATGTTTCTCATTTACCTAAGAAGACCTGGCTGTAACGAAAGTCCACTGGAGGCAAGTTATAAAGAACCCAAGTGCAGTTTATTTAAACAAATCCAACATCAAACAAGGACTTTACATGGCATGGCATGGCATGGCTTGGTAAAACAACATTAAACTCACCACACAGCGGTACAAGAACAATGCATGACAAAGAACAAGGCAAACATGAGGGCTTAAATGCACAGAGACTAATGACTAACAAGGGACACCTGTGAACAATCAACCAATAAACCAACAACAACATAGGACACATGACAAAGGAGCACATGGCAGGATCACATGACACAAACATGTTAGAGTACTTTTGTGACAGTATACTATTACTCTCAATTAAGTAGTCATTTAGCTGATACTTTCCAAACTTAGGGGGCTTTCACACTGGGCTTGTTTCCCGCAGTCCAAGCCCGGGCGCGATTGTTCCCGGTGGCCCCTGCAGCGTTGGTCTGGTTTCACATTCAAATTGATTATATCGAACCCTGGAGTGTTTGCGTTCATCTTACGTCATCACAGACGTGCAAGGCAGAAAACAGAACGCGGGTCAATAAATTGTGTTTATATTAATGTGGTGCTATTATGTGCAGCAGAGTAAACGACACTTGTGCTTACTGTATGTGCGCCACATGTAGACGGTTTTCCGCTGGTTGCAAGCAGTCTATTTTGAGGAGACAGCTGATTGCCATTCATTTGCCACTCTAAATGCATTTGCAAAACGCGAATACACTGCAGGTTCACTCCTGCTCGAATCCAAGGTAAATCATCTACACTATCTCTTACATGTGTTTTATTTAAGTAAATACATTACAATAGGCGAAAACGCATGCGCAGGTTACTTTTCTTCCTGAACAAGTCCGCTCCCGAGTCCATGTTGCTTTCATATTCACGCAGACCACGGCACAGTTCGAGTGCAACCGAACTCAGACCACCTCCTTCAGGTAGTCTCGGGTTCGGTACCCCTGGTGCGCACCTGGGTTCGCATGACAGCTTTCACATTAGCGATTTTTCATGCAAACCTTGCCCCATTTCGAACTAAACTGCCAGTGTGAAAGCCCCCTTAGTGTAACTGTTACATGTGAGTAACAGACAAGATAATGTGAAGTTTGAAACCTAAACACAAACAAGGGTGGAACACAAACACTGAAGATAGAATGTTAAATGACAACAAAGATTTACCACAGACTTTCAAACAAGCTAAGATACTGTAAGATATTTAAGATAAAACTTAGATTAAGAGCTGTCAAGACCTGTAAACATATCAGTGCATCATTGCATCTTCTGCTGTTACTGAAGTATAAAACCTCACAGAAGGATAAATGACCGTCCTTACAGTAGCATTGTGACAGGAATGGCTTTCTTTTACAAAAGAAGAAACTCATATTGTAATTTAGAGTGGCAGCTCATGTTTCTATTATTCTGTCTTGACAGCTCTCGGGATATTGGTATGATATTTGAGTTTAGCATGGTAATGGATATGGCAATGTTAAATGTATTTGGTCTTGGCAGAATAGATCTGCTACGCTGCTGCTGCTGCTCCATTCATGACTATGGAAGTTAGACACTGGCTGTCATTAGCAAGCAATTAGCAAGCAGGGGGGACAAGTTAATTAAAATAAAATAAATTAATATGAAATAAAAATAGAAAAAGGACACTTCTGTCACACTTAAAGACGTGTGAATCTTTAAGTAATATATATGCAGTTTCCAGTCTTGCTGTCATAGCTGGTTGCCAAGGAAGGAGAGTTAAGGCAAGGTTCTAAGCACAAACAGTACTTTAATAAGCCAAACAAAAGATTAAGGCACTCAGACAGACAAGAGCAAAAAACAAAAACAAAACCTGTTACCATCAAAAAAACAAAACAAAGCCAATGTTGGGGTTACAGTAAAACTGTAATTTTATACAATCCTTCCTCATCTCTGTGAAAGAATCTTAGTTCAAAACCAAAATATATAAATGACAAAATATATGATTAGTTGCTTTGGATGCAATCAGGCCATCTTACAATGACTATATCATTATAGCAGTAGCAGTTAATATCTGCTCACTGTAAAGCACTGACCTCACTGCTTTACAACAACATGAGTTGTTGTAAAGAAAAATCTAACATAGAAAGTCAAGGGTCAAGAGCCCAACTAAAGCAAACCCTGATCTCCACGCTGGTGGCATTGTTTTTGTTTAATCATATCTTGAGAGATTTAATGTCTTTTATCTTCAGTTGATTTCATCTAAGGCTGTGGCTGAAGTCAGTTGTAGTTCTTGTGTTTCTCCTTTCTTCACTGATTCTGCTTGTTAACAGCAGGTGTTCATCACTAAAGCTCAATCATCATATAATTAATCGCTTAATTATCTCATTAACTTTAACTCTGCTTCAGTGTTACTTTAACACTATTTAGAGAGGGACCATATGTACTCTGAGCAGAGTTGATTTAACTCTGGGGATTTTGCTGTGTAGTAGCAGTTAAGAAGAAAAAGATCATGCAAAATCACAACTGTTTAAATGGGCCATTATTATGTCAGCAACATGTATACAATATATATATATATATATATATATATATTTAAATATGTATTATAGATTTATATAAATTAGGGCAATTATGTAACATTAATTATGCTCAATAAAAATATTTGGATCAAGTAACTGATTTGGAGGGATTCCTGATGAATTCATTCTTAGGTATCCCAAAACACTCATCCATTGATGCTTAGTGAGGACATTTATTGACTATAGCAGGATAATACTCTCTTGGCCATAGACAATAATATCCAACACTTTCTAAGAGCATGTAGCTGTGATCGATATGATTTAGCACTCCAGTTATGAGCAAAACAACGAACAACCTCACGTGTGATACAAACAAGACTTTATTAACTACACTAAACACTTAAACAGTTCTAACACACACATACACACATACTGTTTGATATAGGAAGAGATTTAAAGCTGAAGTAGAGTAAAGAATAAAGACATGAAGTTATGACAGTATTTGATATTCAGTAGACCACAGCCTGACGAAATTATCAGTTTCTTATTCCTGACACACCTTTGTTAAAAGGGGTAGATGATACTTAATGTATCAATTAATAAAACAAAGTCTGATACTTGTTTGTCTTGTCAGTTTGAAAGAGAGTCCTGATACAATTTATGGTTGAATTGGATCATCAAAGGTCAGCAGCAAAGACATTGCCTAATAAAGTGAGATTAAATGCATAAAGTATTTGTATTATTTAACACATTTCATTTTTGCAAAATACTTGAATTACTTAGGCCAGGGGTCGGCAATTAAGTTTGGCATCGGGCCAAAAAAAAAAAAAAATTCGCCACTAGATGGCGGGCCAGAACATAGTCAAAGGATAATTTAAGAAATTAACTGAAAAATGCAACTAGAATTGCCCTGTGACAGACTGTTACAGTGTCTTTTGTAACTGGTAGTGAGCTGTTACTCTGTGTTAAATCCTGTTGTAGGATAATCATTAACAAAAAGCCACATTTGTGTGGCGGTGTCCGGGTTTTACACTGGATAAATTAATAAAGCGGAGTAGTGACATGTAACCTGGCAAGTATCTTCATTCACCAACTTGCAGCACAGACCGCCTTGCTAAAACACACACATATGTGGGAGATGCAGAATGGATAAAAATAACTTGAATAAGCCCATTAATGGCATGTTTGAGTCATGCTCTTAACGAACTATGTTTTATTTTCTTTTTTCCATATTGTGAATAATAAATGTGTAACATTTTAATTTGCTTGTTACACAATGGAGCCTAACTTATTGTAATAATTATTTGACGTAGCCTACTTTTACACTCAGAATTATTTCTTGGTATCCTCAAGCACTAAACTGCATTTTTTTAATTGTTTGCGTGCTGGAGGTATGCTATTACGTTGTGTGCAGAGTGATGTTAACATTTAAGCTAGCTGGTGAGAGAAAATGGCACTATCAAAGAGTCTAAAGAGGAAAGTTGTCAGTGAAAATAGGGCATACATAGAAGAATGGAAAGACAACTATGCATTCATCCTACCTAGCTTTGTGAATGCAGAGCCGATGTGTCTTATCTGCAACAAAGTTGTTGCTGTTTTCAAAGAATATAACACCGACACCGGACACGAGCGGCGCGACGTGACACTACAAAAGATAATAGAACCCATTATAATGATATTGTCTACACTGGATGCGGCGCGGAGCTGCGCGACACAACACATTCCCGACAATAAACGGATTCCCCTGTTCTGTTTCTGACGTAGTCCAAGTGGTTTGCAACGGCCAGTTTGTCACGTTCAGTGTAGACAGTTTTTAGCTGTTGCGGCACGGCGCGGCGCGACTGGTGTAGACACGTTCATAATATTAGACGGCACCACGAGATGAAGATTTATTTCAGAACCAGCCACTATCAAAATAATCTGGCTGCGGACGCGGGCCAGATATTATTGCTGGCGGGCCAGTTTTGGCCCGTGGGCCACCTATTGCCGACCACTGACTTAGGCTATTTGAAAAAAGTAACTCAGATATTTTGTTGTAAATAAAAAGTAATTAATTACTTTACTAGTTACTTGAAAAAAAAAGTAATCTGATTATGTAACTGGCTTTATTTGTAATGCGTTACCCCTAACTCTGCTTGCAGATTACAATCAAGGGAATCAATGAAACAAAACGACTACAAGGAACTAAAAACTTATACACAGGAAACAGGAAACTAGCAATACAACATAAAAGTCCAAACAGACAGAGAACATGTAACCAGTGCTTAAAATAACACTCGCCAAGTGCCAAATGCGAGTAAAAATCAGCATTGGCAGGTATATGAAATGTGTCAATCGCCAGTTGACCAGTAACATTTTTATGAATTCTAACAATGCAATGTTTTGGAGTTATACATACCTGCCTGTTTTTGCAAAAACATAATAATTTTGTTTTAAGTCACCGGCGATTGGCAGGTGTAGCAAAAAGTTAGTTTTAGGCCCTGCATGTAACATATATGACAATATGTACCTGCTTTAGTTCAAAATGCAATTTAAGCTAAGCAAGGTTTGGCTTGATTTGTTTCCCTTACAATCCATGTGGGAATATGTGCACTGAAGACACTAAATTGTCTTTGGGTGTGAATGTGTCTATTTAACACATTGGAAAATGGATAGTTGGATGGAATATGCAATTTAAACTCAGCAGGCCTTTATACATCCTATCCCAATATGTCCCTATTATTAGGCTTTTGATATAGCCTGTGGGATTACAAATTTAAGAATCTGTTTAAGATCTGCTGATCCTACATCCTGACATAACCTCACATGAAATACTAAGGTGAAGTATATTGTATTTAACATTTTGAGGTAAAGATAATGACAATTTAAGGAGATCAAGGCAGGCAGCCCAGGTGTCTGTAACATTAACCTTTTGTCTTCATGCACTTCCTAACCATTTGGCAGGACAAGCTCAAGATACAGCGGTGCCTTTGTCTCTATGATAATGTAAAGGTATGGGCGATACTGTCAGACTGAGTGGATTAGCACCTATGCATTTGAATGACACCGTTATGCTGATTAGATCATGGCTGGGAAATGTAGGGAATGGGCTGATTCCTGCACTGCATTTGCATGCTTTGTTTAGATTGTCTCCACCTCTACTCTATGTATCCCTCCCCCTTGAATGTATATGAACTACCAAGTACACTGCCTTAGTTGGACTTGGATGACTACAGCGACGCACAGAGCGTTTCTCAATAAAGAGTAACTTCCTGCTTGAAAGATATCCCAACGTCTCCTGGTCTCTGCTTTGACGAGGAAAAAGTTTCCTACAGTTTTGGTGCCGTGACCCGGATAGAGCTTCTCACCTCAGTCCTGATTGAAACTTCAAGCACAACAAAGATCTGATCCAAAAGAAGATCCAAGCGGAATTTTCCTGTACACCCAAGGGTTGGTGAGTGATACTCTATCCAAAAGAACCATTAAGACCAGTACAAAGTTGTTATCCTCTGCACCGTCACAGAAGAGTTAACAGACAGCTGTAGGGTTTGGTTAACTAAGTTATCCTCTAAAAATGTTCTTTTAGAGATGAAGTTTATCCTCTGTTCAGGCAGGGAAGATTAGCATTAAGTGCTAATATTGGTATCCTCTGTTCAGGCAGGGAAGATTGGCATCACATGCTAATATTGGTTTATCCTTTGTAAAGTTAGGGAAGTTTTATCCTCTGCTTTATAAGGGAAGGTTGTTTATCCTCTGTTTAATCAGGGAAGCTGGTGTGTTAACAGAATAGTCATCCTCTACTTTGCTAGAGAAGAAGGTTCATCCTCTGTTAATTCAGGGAAGGTTACAACTGTTACAGTGTGTAAGCAAGTTGCTTCTACTCTGCTCACCAGAGAAGGTTGAATATATTACGATGTGTATTAACTAGGTCAACCTCTGCTCTGTCAGGGAAGTGTTGAAGTGTATTGTTGTGCCAGAAAGACATTACAAAATGTTGAGAAGGAACGCTAGACTAATTCCAACAACTGAGAAAGGTGGATTAGCTACCCCTTTATTGACAGATAGTGAGTTCAAATCATTGTTAGGAAAGCACATGGACTCAATAGTGACTGAGTCAGTCAGATTGGATTTGACAAAGAAATTTGGGATTCATCCAGAAAAAGTTTGGTCTATTGAAGAATGCAAAAAGGTACTTGGTGCTTGTATTCGGAAGAAAAATATGAAGGGCATTATCTGCTGCCACAGAGAATTTACTCTATCCATTGCACAAGAACAAATCCAACGTATTGCTGAGTTAGAAAAGCAGAACAAACAGTTGCACACTCGAGTGTCTCGTCTCACTCAGAAGTTGGGCCTTAACAAAGCCTCAACCAAATGTGACTCAAAAGACCAACAGTCAGATGAAAGCTATCCTGACTTAGAGTCTTTCTGTAGACTAGAGGGCAATAGCAATACTGGATTCATGGATAAAGATGTAAATGCAGTTGAAGTGTGTGGAGCGAGACAAAAGGCTCAGAGTAGGGTAAAAGGGGTTGACACAGTTACATCTGTAACCCCCATACTGCAGTTACAAGCAGTCAGTACAGCTCTAGGTCCTGAAGACATAGAAAGACTTGCTGAGAGTTTGCCATCAGTGCAGGACAGAGTTGTCCAGGAAAATGAAGCTTTATGATATGTCCCTAGCTGAAGTCACCCAGCTAATGTCACAAATACCGAAAGAGTCAGAATTCAGTGATTTTGAAAGTGCTGTAAATAATTCTGAGTTTCAGCATTCCAGCAAAGGTGAATTGAGAGAAGGAGTTCTGAGAGTGTTACAGAACCTTGTTGGACCAAAGATGGACTGGTCAAAGATTGTTCTAGTTGTGTACACTAGTTGTGTACAGAAGAAGGATGAAACTGTAAGTGAGTACACTGAAAGATTTTGTCAATCAGCTGCAGCATACAGTGGAATAGCTGACACTCCAGAGAAGGTGTTAGAGGATAATGGACCGCTGGTCCGCATGTGGTTTGATGGGCTTTCATCAGAATACAGAAATGCATTGCCTTTCTTGGACCTCACATGGTCCAATGGAACCCTGCAAAACAACTTGGATAGGTTAGCTAGTTGGGAAAGAGACTCAGATGTCAAGACAAGAGTAAAGATTGCAGCAGCATCCTTTAAGGTCAACACAGAGAATCGACAGAAACGTAAATGTCCTAAGAGAGAAGGCAGTTGTCATTACTGTGGTAAACCTGGACATTGGATGAAAGAGTGTAGGAAAAACAACAAAGACATTTAAAGAAATGAACAGCTTTACTCAGCTCCTACTCAGTCTACTTGCTACACTGAAACTGCCCTTCCCCTCTTCTCCAAACACTTGGAGCAGCAGCTTGCTGACATGCTAACCATTTGGGCTGTGAGTGCTTAATTTCCCCGGTAATCTACAAGAAAGCTGAAAGACTCATTCTGAACAAAAGAAAGTTGACTGTCACTTCCACCATTTGGGGTACACTGGTTAAGTACACTCACAGCCTTAAATGTTATGCTACAGCACACTCCATTCACTTATCCATCCTCTATGGGTTATGATGTCTGCTATGACTGATGTTTTATTGGAAGATGGGGATGTAGCACAGTAAAGTTTGCAAATTAACTACAGGGAGAGAATAGGACACAAAGACCAGTGAGGAGCCCAGGGAAGAACCAAAGTGCAACAGGCCTCGGGGGCCAACCCTGTGGTGAAGACTTCCTCATAGGTTTCCCCCTCTCAGTTTATCCCCACCTTACTGGTCTATAGGTGTCAAATTGATTAAGACTAGGTTAAGAAAAAGAAGAACAAAACCACTATACGATCACTAGAAGTTTATGATGATCAGAGTTAGACAAAAAAACTATTCGATCATCAGAGGTCTAACGTACTAAAGTCTATGCATGAATACTGCTGGTCTGCTGTTTCTTTGTTTTCTTGTGTTGCAGGTATGTGTATATGCCATGACGGCTCATAAGCAGCACCTGGTGTAAAGCATCACCTCAGATATCCATGAACAAACTTCATGAAGACAGAGTCATCTGAGCAACTCGGAGTTGCACAACGACAAAGAATCATCTGAGCAACTTGGGACAAACATGGAAATGCATTGGAAATGGACTCTACAGGGAACAGACTCCACAGCTATTCAGGCGCCATGGACTTTTAGGACCTCCACACTTATGCTACATGGTTTTCTGTGTCATCATGTAGTTTATACAACATATTACCACCCTGCGTTGTATATGTGTGTCAACAGTATACTCAAGTTAAAGAACAACACTTATGTAAATGTTGGACACGACATAGAATAAGATGTATGTGCCTGTATCTGTTACAAGTTACATGACTGGAAGATGGGACTTATGTTAACAAACATAGGTTAAAGAAGGGATTTAAGAAGGTTTAAATTTGTATTATGTGAGAGTTATTAGAACTCTCAAAGGGGGGACTGTGGGATTACAAATTTAAGAATCTGTTTAAGATCTGCTGATCCTACATCCTGACATAACCTCACATAAAATACTAAGGTGAAGTATATTGGAATGGGCTGATTCCTGCACTGCATTTGCATGCTTTGTTTAGATTGTCTCCACCTCTACTCTATGTATCCCTCCCCCTTGAATGTATATGAACTACCAAGTACACTGCCTTAGTTGGACTTGGATGACTACAGCGACGCACAGCGCGTTTCTCAATAAAGAGTAACTTCTGCTTGAAAGATATCCCAATGTCTCCTGGTCTCTGCTTCGACGAGGAAAAAGTTTCCTACAAGCCTAATACAATATGTAAAATTTTGCATTTTATAAATAAAGCACCTGGTTTTTGTTCTTTACTGTTTTCTTTTGCACTTTGATTGAATAGATCATGCAGGTATGCAAAAACACCCAATATGGCAGATAGAGCTGACTGAAGTTAAAAACTATTTTCTTATTTCTGAAAAGTACAGAGTCATCTAATGAAAAATGCACTTTCACTTAGTGTGTGCTTGTTTTTACTGAGCTTATTTGAGGTTTGCGTTGCTATCTTAGCAATCTTATCTAATGCCACCGAAATTTAATTATTTTGTAACATGCTACCTGTCAATTATTCTCATCAGCCATCAGGGGAAGTGTGTGTGACAGGGATGTAATGAGGAAGATGTAGGAACTGCTTAATGACTTTAAAGAATGTTTTTTGTTGTTGTTGTTGTTTTTCCAGTCCAGCAGCATTGTTGCGGCATTAATTAATACACCAGGAAGATTTCCTGTTCTCATAAGAGTTTCAAAATTAATGCTAGGTTGTTCTCTGTCAGTTCATCATGTGATTTATCATCATATTAGAGGACTGGAGCAATCTGAAAGATCATATCAAGGATTGGGTTATTGAAAATCACACACACATTTTGTTCCACACACTAGTAAATAGAAAGAAATTAAATAGATTTCAGAGAAACAGTAGGAATTAGTAGGAAGTAAGATAGTAAGAAGAAAATGTGTACAACATGTGTGTAGTACATTATTATATATCGTGTGTCATGACATGAGAAGAGAAACTGATATTGAATTTGAGAAACCAAATTTGAAATTGAGACACTGATTTTGAAACTGAGTATCTAAATACTGAAATTGGGAATTGAGGTTTAATGCCAGAAACTGATTTTGGAATTTGGAATCTGATTCCGAACTATTGAATAGGTTTTGAATTCTGATACTTTTGTTGTTTTAGGGTTAGGGTTATTGTTGATGTTGTTTTGGTTCCCTTTCGAAAGGGAGCTCACACTGCATCTTAACGCATTTGGGAACGCCTCCGCGGGAACCAGTGTCTGAAACCCTATCAAATCACGGCAATCGTATTGGCCGGCAACAGCCTATGTGACGCACATAAGGAGCGCCTAGAGAACAAGTCATCCTCTTTTCGTCTTTCAGGGACTGTTTTGTTTGAAGCGCTATTCAAAGGTAAGAACGGCTGTTTATACAGACATTTCATTCAGTGTGCACGTCCATGTATAGTTACCTGGTAACACACTTGACTCGTGCGTCTTTGTTAGAGCATGCATGCCCAGTGCTTGATAGTTCTTTCGGCACGTGTTGTGAGCGTTTCCCACTGAGGAAGCTCCACTCTCGTTTGTCTGTCTCTTCTCGAGGAAAGCAGGACAGGTTTTTGTTAAGAGAGTGTTTTGCTGATTTAGGATGCGTTGTCTCTTGCGTCCTCAATATCAGTAAGGAGTGCTCTATTTACGTATGGACGAGCGATGTGTAGGCTTGTGTGCAAGCTTTTACATCTATCACACACATTACTTGTGCATTGTTTGTTTGGACTAGAAGCACATGCATTCGCCTTCGGCAACCCTAGTTGCTTGTTTCCTATCTGCACCCGCGTTTATGTGTTATGAAGCTGTTCCTGTCTGTATATGGCAGGACATACGTGGTGGCAGATTATGCTGTGCTCCAACAATGAAATAAGAACGAAATATCACCTGTAGTGAATGGCATGGCCTCCTCTCGATCTGAGAGTTGGTTTTCTAGGCTGCTGCTCATCTGAGCTTCAGATAGTTGATATGTCAGGTGTTCGGCCCTCCGGGGCCGCCCTGATAATCCTTCTGGGTTGAGTGGGCTGGCTTCCTCTTGTTAAAGAGAGTCGTTTGTTGAAGCCACCACTCTGCTGAGCTCCAGGAAGTGTGTGGAGCGAGACAAAAGGCTCAGAGTAGGGTAAAAGGGGTTGACACAGTTACATCTGTAACCCCCATACTGCAGTTACAAGCAGTCAGTACAGCTCTAGGTCCTGAAGACATAGAAAGACTTGCTGAGAGTTTGCCATCAGTGCAGGACAGAGTTGTCCAGGAAAATGAAGCTTTATGATATGTCCCTAGCTGAAGTCACCCAGCTAATGTCACAAATACTGAAAGAGTCAGAATTCAGTGATTTTGAAAGTGCTGTAAATAATTCTGAGTTTCAGCATTCCAGCAAAGGTGAATTGAGAGAAGGAGTTCTGAGAGTGTTACAGAACCTTGTTGGACCAAAGATGGACTGGTCAAAGATTGTTCTAGTTGTGTACACTAGTTGTGTACACTACTTGTGTACAGAAGAAGGATGAAACTGTAAGTGAGTACACTGAAAGATTTTGTCAATCAGCTGCAGCATACAGTGGAATAGCTGACACTCCAGAGAAGGTGTTAGAGGATAATGGACCACTGGTCCGCATGTGGTTTGATGGGCTTTCATCAGAATACAGAAATGCATTGCCTTTCTTGGACCTCATATGGTCCAATGGAACCCTGCAAAACAACTTGGATAGGTTAGCTATTTGGGAAAGAGACTCAGATGTCAAGACAAGAGTAAAGATTGCAGCAGCATCCTTTAAGGTCAACACAGAGAATCGACAGAAACGTAAATGTCCTAAGAGAGAAGGCAGTTGTCATTACTGTGGTAAACCTGGACATTGGATGAAAGAGTGTAGGAAAAACAAAAAAGACATTTAAAGAAATGAACAGCTTTACTCAGCTCCTACTCAGTCTACTTGCTACACTGAAACTGCCCTTCCCCTCTTCTCCAAACACTTGGAGCAGCAGCTTGCTGACATGCTAACCATTTGGGCTGTGAGTGCTTAATTTCCCCGGTAATCTACAAGAAAGCTGAAAGACTCATTCTGAACAAAAGAAAGTTGACTGTCACTTCCACCATTTGGGGTACACTGGTTAAGTACACTCACAGCCTTAAATGTGACTAATGACTACAGCGACGCACAGCGCGTTTCTCAATAAAGAGTAACTTCTGCTTGAAAGATATCCCAATGTCTCCTGGTCTCTGCTTCGACGAGGAAAAAGTTTCCTACAAGCCTAATACAATATGTAAAATTTTGCATTTTATAAATAAAGCACCTGGTTTTTGTTCTTTACTGTTTTCTTTTGCACTTTGATTGAATAGATCATGCAGGTATGCAAAAACACCCAATATGGCAAATAGAGCTGACTGAAGTTAAAAACTATTTTCTTATTTCTGAAAAGTACAGAGTCATCTAATGAAAAATGCACTTTCACTTAGTGTGTGCTTGTTTTTACTGAGCTTATTTGAGGTTTGCGTTGCTATCTTAGCAATCTTATCTAATGCCACCGAAATTTAATTATTTTGTAACATGCTACCTGTCAATTATTCTCATCAGCCATCATGGGAAGTGTGTGTGACAGGGATGTAATGAGGAAGATGTAGGAACTGCTTAATGACTTTAAAGAATGTTTTTTGTTGTTGTTTTTCCAGTCCAGCAGCATTGTTGCGGCATTAATTAATACACCAGGAAGATTTCCTGTTCTCATAAGAGTTTCAAAATTAATGCTAGGTTGTTCTCTGTCAGTTCATCATGTGATTTATCATCATATTAGAGGACTGGAGCAATCTGAAAGATCATATCAAGGATTGGGTTATTAAAAATCACACACACATTTTGTTCCACACACTAGTAAATAGAAAGAAATTAAATAGATTTCAGAGAAACAGTAGGAATTAGTAGGAAGTAAGATAGTAAGAAGAAAATGTGTACAACATGTGTGTAGTACATTATTATATATCGTGTGTCATGACATGAGAAGAGAAACTGATATTGAATTTGAGAAACCAAATTTGAAATTGAGACACTGATTTTGAAACTGAGTATCTAAATACTGAAATTGGGAATTGAGGTTTAATGTCAGAAACTGATTTTGGAATTTGGAATCTGATTCCGAACTATTGAATAGGTTTTGAATTCTGATACTTTTGTTGTTTTAGGGTTTACTATTTGAATTATTGTTGATGTTGTTTTGGTTCCCTTTCGAAAGGGAGCTCACACTGCGTCTTAACGCATTTGGGAACGCCTCCGCGGGAACCAGTGTCTGAAACCCTATCAAATCACGGCAATCGTATTGGCCGGCAACAGCCTATGTGACGCACATAAGGAGCGCCTAGAGAACAAGTCATCCTCTTTTCGTCTTTCAGGGACTGTTTTGTTTGAAGCGCTATTCAAAGGTAAGAACGGCTGTTTATACAGACATTTCATTCAGTGTGCACGTCCATGTATAGTTACCTGGTAACACACTTGACTCGTGCGTCTTTGTTAGAGCATGCATGCCCAGTGCTTGATAGTTCTTTCGGCACGTGTTGTGAGCGTTTCCCACTGAGGAAGCTCCACTCTCGTTTGTCTGTCTCTTCTTGAGGAAAGCAGGACAGGTTTTTGTTAAGAGAGTGTTTTGCTGATTTAGGATGCGTTGTCTCTTGCGTCCTCAATATCAGTAAGGAGTGCTCTATTTACGTATGGACGAGCGATGTGTAGGCTTGTGTGCAAGCTTTTACATCTATCACACACATTACTTGTGCATTGTTTGTTTGGACTAGGAGCACATGCATTCGCCTTCGGCAACCCTAGTTGCTTGTTTCCTATCTGCACCCGCGTTTATGTGTTATGAAGCTGTTCCTGTCTGTATATGGCAGGACATATGTGGTGGCAGATTATGCTGTGCTCCAACAATGAAATAAGAACGAAATATCACCTGTAGTGAATGGCATGGCCTCCTCTCGATCTGAGAGTTGGTTTTCTAGGCTGCTGCTCATCTGAGCTTCAGATAGTTGATATGTCAGGTGTTCGGCCCTCCGGGGCCGCCCTGATAATCCTTCTGGGTTGAGTGGGCTGGCTTCCTCTTGTTAAAGAGAGTCGTTTGTTGAAGCCACCGCTCTGCTGAGCTCCAGGTAATATCACGATTTGAGGTGTTTGGCCTTTGTTAGGCCCCCTTGATACCTTCCCTAGGTCGAGTGAAGCGGTTTCCTCTTGCTTAGAGAGTAGAAGGCGATATGCTGAAGCCTCCGCTCCCCCGAGCTCCAGATAAATCACGACTGTAGGTGTCGGCCCTCTCCGGGCCACCTTGACCTGTGATGAGTGAGCTGGCTTCCTCTTGTTTGAGAGTCTCTGTTCGAGGCTGCCACTCCATTTGAGCTCTAGGTAGTTGATGTTTTTGACATTGGCCTACTGCAAGGCCACCTTGACAATCACCCTATGATGAGTATGTTGGCTTCCTCTCATTTAGAGAGTTTTTATTGAAGGCTCTGCTCCAGTGAGCTCCAGGTGGTCAGTTCCCCTGAGTGTTGTGTGAGCCGGCCTCCTTTCTTTAGAGTTGTTAAGTCTCTGCTTCATTGAGCTCCAGGAAGGTCATGAGTGTGTGTGTGCTGGCCCTTCTTTTGGGCTGCCCCGATATCCGGCCTAGGCTTGTACTCAGGAATACGTCTTTTTTGACAGAGACGGTTCAGCTGTAGTTTTCCACCTCCTAGCATGCAGTAGCCTGGAGTACTCCTAGGAGAGCCCCCCCAGTTTAAGACTGGCAGCTAGTGATCCTAGTACGCCTCCTCTCTTTGTGAGAGTCGTCACCGGCTGGGTCCCGCCTTCTGTATTAGGCTATTAATGCAAGTAGCAGAACTTATGGCCTCATCATTTTATGTAGGTTGAGCTGAAACTTCTCTTGATATTAGAGTATAAGCGATATGCTGAGCTTCAGTTCCCTAGTGGTGTTAGGCACAGACAAATAGCCAGGTGTTGTAGGCTTTCTTGTGCTTAGCCTCCCTTGTGGTTGTCCTTGAGCGTTGTTGGACTTCCTCTCATTTAGAGAGTGGAAAGGACTATGCTGAAGTCGCCGCTCTCTAGAGCTTTGGTAGTAGCTTTGTCTAGTTTGAGCTTGGAGCAATCTCTCCACCCAAAGCTCCTTGATTATTATCAAGTCGCGGGGTCGAGTGTTGCAGGCCCCTCCTGTGGAATTTCTTCCTGCTGGGGCCTCCATTCCTCCAGAGCTGAGCTCAGACGGCTTTTCTCGTCTTGGAGCGAGAGTTTTTGCTCAGGTTTTCACCCTTGAGCCTTTCTCGGGTTAGCTCACTTCGATCCCAGAGCTCTGTGCCCCATATGTTCCCAACACCAGTGATGCTCAGGTCGAGTGTATCGAGTACTCCTTCCTTTCAGGGCGAGTTGAGCACGCTCCTTTAGAGCTCAAGCATTAGCCTCGGGCCTGTGGCCGTTTTATGCTAGAGTAGTAGGCCCTGACTGAGGCCTCCTCGTCAGCCCAGTCGCATAGTTTTGTACTCCCCTTGTTTTAAGGGTAGAAAGTGATATGCTGAGTACACGGCTCATGATGGCAATGCAAACGAGTATTCCAAGCCTGCATACCTCTAGTGGCTATCTCTGCTGGAGTTAGATTTGCTACCAAGTAGTTGGCCCTCCTTGGGTCACCTTGAAAGCTATCCTCTGAGTTGAGCTAGGTTCCTGAGTGTCCTAGTTCCCTAGAATTGAGCAGACGGTTATCAGGTAGCTCAGGCTCCAGTGGAGCCTCCCTGATACTAGCCCTGGAGTTCTAGATCTTTTCCAAATACTTGGCCCTCGAGCAGGCCACCTTGAAGGTGATCCTCTGGGTTGTGTAGGTCCTTAGCACTTCCAGCTAAGATAGTATTCTGACTCCCTAGAGTTAATCAGAGTGTAGGCTCTTTAGGAGCCTCCCTGGTACTTGCATTGAGCTTGGTCAATACTCGTCTCGGTTGAGTCCAGTGGATACTCCCCTCGCATTGAGGGTCGTTCTTTAGAGTACTGCGCTCCCGAGGTCTGATCGGAAGGTTGAAGGTCTCTCGTGAGACCTCCCTGGGAGATCAGTATTTAAGGCTGAGGACCTCGCCCCCTTTAAGGTTTAAGAGGTTCTTTTTAGTAAGAACTCCCTTGGTAGATCAGCTCCTGTTGGAGCTGGAGGTACGTCTCTCATTAGGGACCCTATGTAGAGTAGTCAGCCTCCAGAGTGCTTTATTTAAGAAGTGCTCTGTAGATCCTAGGTTGAGCAGAGTAACTCCCCTCGATTGCAAGGGTTCAAAGCGCTATGCCGAGTCCTGCTCCCCAGGATGCCCGTCTCTACGTTCCGGTCTGAGTTGGTTACTGCCAGTTTGCAGTCCCTCTTTCTGGACCCTTCCTCTGGAGGCTAGTGCTTTAGAGATTCTGTTTCTGGTAACAGACAGGTTGTTGGCCAGAGTAGGTTACTACTAAAGTAGGACCAGGTCGACCTCTCAGGTGGCAGTCAGGGTAGACTATGCTCCCCTGAGAAGTGACTGGCCGGGGCTCCTTTCGGCTCCCTGGCCACATTCCCTTAAAGGGACCCCTTCTGTTAAAAGTTGTTGGTTCCAAGCCTTTCAGTGGCCTTGGTAGGCCTCTAGATGTTTCTCGAGGCCTCTTTGAGGCTTATAGCTTGGGTGGTGGCCGTAGGGAATGTATGGGAATGTCTATAGATGAACCCTCAAAAACTCACTAGGTATACACCACCTATACTACCATACAGACTAATATACAATTGGCTTACACTTTTTAAAAAGAGATAGTGAGAGATAAACAGTTCAAACGTTGAAATTTTTGTATTTCCAATACTCAAGTATATCAAAAGTATCAGAAACACAAACACCCACAAAAAACTTAACAAAAGCTACAACAACAGATAAGTAACAACAGATTACAATGTTCACTCACAGATGGCATAAGAACAAACCAGTAAGAGTAAACAGAAAGTAATTGGCACTAGTAAACCTGTAGGTGGCGCAGTAGCTTACTGCTCTCTGCCATCTTGTCAATGATGTCATCTTTGTCAAGTTCCATAAGAATCTTGTTCTCTGTTTCCATCAAACGGAATGTGCCAGAGCCCATATTTATTCAATGAAATCATAGCCTTTTGCAGTTTTGAAGGGAGTTCTTGCCCCGAACAGAACCATACCCCCTGTCAGAAACACACTATCTTTCAAAAGTTTGGTTTCGGTATATTTGCATATATATTATATTATATTTTATTTAATATTATATTTTATAATGTAATTTATTCCTGTGATCAAAGCTGAATTTTCAGCATCATTACTCCAGTCTTCAGTGTCACATGATCCTTCAGAAATCATGCTAACATGCTGATTTGCTGCTTAAGAAACATGTATTATTAAGATTTTCAGGATTCTAGAAAGAACAGCATTTATTTGAAATTTAAATCTATTATAAATGTCTTTACTGTCATGTTTGATCAATTTAATGCACACTTGCCATATAAAAGTATTAATTTAAAAAAAAAATCTTATAAACCCTGTACTTTTGAACTGTATATACAGTTTGTAAAACGATAATTATAGTCTGAGCTATATATATATATATATATATATATATATATATATATATAAGAATTCAATTTAAAAAGTCTTTTAAAATGGCTAAATGTCACAGATAAAGCAAACTGACTTTTTTTCCCACAGATGTGTGATGAAACAATAACAACTCTTTTTCTTTCTCACCCTTGCAGCCTTAAAGACCAGGAGAGAGAAAACAGGGAGAAACAGGGAAAGAAAAGTCAGGCTGATAAGATTTATCTTACAATCCCCCATTTGATCATAAAATGATCAATTAATCACAGCGTGACTTTTCCTCCCAACACTTAATCACTTTCCTTTACCTTCAATATTTATCAGCTTTATAAAACATCTTCAACCTCCAATTAACATTTCCTTACATTCTAAAACAGTGGGGAAAAAAATTCACTGTAGACAATTTTGTCATCTTCTACATCTCAGTCTCTTCATTCTATGCTTCAGCATCAGGGTGATTTAATCAGTTTCTGTTGCATTTCTCTTTTTGCTGCTAAGCAATGAGGTGCTCGTCGATCCTTCCTTTGTTCTGGGATGCTCTTGATCAGTTGGAGCAAACAGCAGGCTTTTAAGCCACCAGTTGAGTCTGCTCATTCTCCTCGTTGGTCCCCCTAAGGAACTCTTCTGCTTCTGCCAGGGTTAGAGGCACGCCTGGTGTGAGCTCAGGGTGTTCTACTTTTAATCACTGTGCATAGTGTGCTCATGGATCTTGCTCCGCCACTCAGATAGTCTTTTCTAGTGGTCACAAGCAGGTGTCAGTCAAATAAGCAATCTGGTTCTATGAAGATACCGCACTCAATCTCCTAATAGCATCTGCTCGTACCCTACCTATATGATAGATAGAAGTAGACATGGAGGAGACACAGACAAAAACAACAAGACCAAAACAAGACAATAACATTGTCATTTTCCATACAGTTAACAATACATCAGCACCCGGAATGGTAGGATGAACATCTTCCGTATTAACAGAACTGCTTCTACCTGTGAATGGAAATCTTAAAATGCTTTTGTTAGAGAAAAAATATATTTACTCATCAATAGTGACTGTCAGACTCAGAAGGAGACAGAGAGATAAGATCACAGATGTTTATTAACAGAGACACAAACAGACAACGGGGTTTACCTCGACCCCTGGGAGCTGGTCGATCCGGATGGTCAGCGTGGAATTGGGTTAGGAGTGAGGGGTCGAGGATGTCGTGACGATTAAGCCAGGATCGCTCCTCAGGGCCATAATCCTCCCAGTCGACGAGGTATTCCAGTTGTGGACCTCGTCGTCGAGAGTTGAGGATCGCCCGCACCCGGTAGATGGTCTCTTCTTTGACTAGGTCGGGAGGAGGAGGTACCACATCGTCACCAGGATCTGTGGGAGAAGGAGATAAGGGTTCAGTATGGGGCTTGAGGAGTGATACATGAAATGAAGGTGCAATACTGTACTGAGGTGGAAGGTTGAGACGGTAGGTGACTTCGTTGAGCTGCCTCTGGATGGTGAACGGACCTATGTACCGGGGACTCAGCTTGCGGCAGGGCAGTCGGAGACGGATGTCCCTCGTCGAGAGCCAAACCCTTTGTCCCGGTTGGTATTGGGGAGTTGGGCCTCTACGGGCGTCGGCATGTCGCTTGTGTCTCCAAACTGCCTGCTGAAGATGGATATGGGCTGAGTCCCACACTCTCTCGCTCTGCTGGAACCAGTAGTTGACAGCTGGAACCTCGGAGGGCTCACCCGACCAGGGGAAGAGAGGAGGTTGGTAGCCAAGGATACACTGGAAAGGGGTGAGCCCTGTGGTGGATTGCTGGAGGGAATTCTGGGCATATTCGGCCCAGGGCAGGAACTGGCTCCAGCTGTCCTGGTTCTGGTGGCAGTATAACCGCAGGTATCTCCCGATCTCCTGAATCTTCCGCTCAGTCTGGCCGTTGGTCTGGGGATGGTATCCGGAGGATAGGCTGACAGACACTCCTAGGAGCTTGAAGAAAGCCTTCCAGACTCTGGAGATGAACTGAGGGCCCCGATCCAAGACGATGTCTTCGGGAATACCAAAGTGACGGAACACCTTGTGGAATAGGGTTTCGGCGGCTTCCAGAGCGGTAGGAAGACCCTTGAGGGGTATCAGCTTGACAGCCTTAGAGAATCGATCTACTATGACGAACACACAGCTCTATCACAGTTTGCTTTCTATTAGTCTCCTAGGAGTGTCAACAACGGCACAGACTGAGCATCCCTTGACGTGTCGGGAGACATCCTGGGTCATGGACGGCCACCAGTAGTATTGACGCAAGAGTGAGAGGGTATGTAAACTGCCTGGGTGTCCAGAGCCCGGAGAAGAGTGTGCTAAGTCCATGAGGGGCTGACGTTGAGCGGGTGGAACGTAGAGAAGCCCCTCAGGACCTCCTGGCAGAGCAAGTTCAGAGGCGTCAGCTTGGGTTATCTGCTGGTTGATGTTCCACTGGATGGGGCTGACTAACATGGCTGGAGGGGTTCCAGGTTCCAGTGGTCAGTGATGACCTCGAACGGGTGCTTGGTTCCCTCCAGCCAGTGTCTCCACTCCTCCAAAGCTAACTTGATGGCAAGTAATTCTCTGTTCCTGATGTCATAATTTTGCTCCGCCGGCAATAGTTTCATGGAGAAATAGGCACATGGATGGAGTCGTGGAGGATCACCCTGCCGCTGTGACAACACCGCCCCGACCCCTGTAGAGGAGGCGTCCACCTCGACGACAAACGGAATCTCTGGATTCGGATGGACGAGGATCGGGGCGGTGAGGAAAGCTTCTTGAAGATGATGGAAGGCTTCTTGGGCAGATGGAGTCCAGGACAGAGACTTGAGCCGGCCCTTGAGAAGTGACGAGAGGGGTGCACTGAGGAGACTGTATTTGTGAATGAAGCATCGGTAGAAGTTTGCAAAGCCCAGGAAACGTTGAAGTTCCTTGATGGTTGACGGGAGAGGCCAGTTGCGGATGGTTTCCACCTTCCTCTGGTCCATCTGGATACCTTGCTGGTCGATGATGTATCCGAGGAACTGGACCGAGGTGGTGTGGAACTCGCACTTCTCCAGCTTGAGGTATAGGTGGTGTTGACGTAGCTTCTCAAGGACCTGGGAGACGTGGTGGCGATGTTCGGCCAGGTTCCGGGAGTAGATGAGGATATCATCTATGTAAACGATCATGAAGCGCTGAAGGTACTCCCGGAACACCTCATTCATGTAGTTTTGGAAGACGGAGGGAGATTTGGACAGGCCATACGGCATGACCCAATATTCGTAGTGGCCAGACGGTGTGATGAAAGCTGTCTTCCACTCATCCCCCGTCAAATGCGAATAAGGTTGTACGCACTCTGCAGGTCCAGCTTGGAGAAGATACAAACTCCACGTAGCTGTTCCAGGGCAGCCAGGACCAGAGGAAGGGGATAACTGAACTTCACCGTCTGGGAGTTGAGATGGCGGTAATTGATTCACGGCCTCAAGCCTCCGTCTTTCTTGTCCACGAAGAAGAAGCTTGAAGCGGCAGGGGATGTAGATGGTCGAATGAACTGTTGGTTAAGGGCTTCCTGGACGTACTCCTCCATGGCCTTTTGTTCCGGGATGGACAATGGGTAAACTCTACCCTTGGGTAGAGTAGCCCCAGGCAGCAGGTCGATGGCACAGTCCCATGGCCGGTGAAGTGGTAATTGTGTTGCCAACCGCTTGCTGAACACATCCTGGAACGCCCCGTATTCAGGAGGGATTTCAGTTTTCTGATCCATCTCAGGACTTTCAATAGATGTCGAGAGAACAGGAAGAACTTCAGAGTCATTAGAAGAGGAAGGTCAGAGTTTCACGGGAGGTTTCTTGACAGAAGATAAACAGTTAGAGAAGCAGTCATCGCTCCATTTGAGGATCTCACCCGTGTTCCACTGTACGTGTGGTTGGCGCCCCAGGATGATGTCAGTGGTGGATTCTTCCAGCACCATGAACGTGATGTCCTCGGAATGAAGGCAGCCGATGCGGAGCGTCAGTGTGGAGGAGAAATGTCTGATGCGACCACGTCCCAACGGCTTTCCCTGGATGGTCTGTATCTGAAGATCCTGCTGACAGCGCTTACGGTGTACATTCAATTTCTGGAGAATCTCGTTGCTGATGAAGTTTCCTGCTGAACCGGAGTCGAGGAGGGCTTGCGCTGAAACACAGGTATGAGCATTAAGGATATGGACAGTAGTTCTGGTAAGAGGGGCAGTCTGAGCGGGTAACTGGATAGTACTCACCGCAGGACGTGGTGGTCGCACGGGACAGGCGGTGATGTAATGATCCTCTCCCCCACAATACAGGCAGAGATATAACTGAATCCTTCTCTGACGCTCCACTCGGGTAAGACGATAAGAGTCCACTTGCATATGTTCTGGTGCTGGAAGAGCAACAGATGGTGTGGTGGGCAGAGGATTAGCAGTGGGCACTGAACACGCAGAGTAACGTTGAGCCACTCGGATGGTCTTTTGAATCAGATTCTCCAATCCCATAGAATCGTCGTACACAACCATTAACTGCTTCACTTGAGGATGAAAGATCACAGATGTTTATTAACAGAGACACGAACACAGGGAACAGCAGGTGATATGGTGAGTAGCGTTGCAAGCACAAATGAACAGACACTTAGCTGGTGAGTAACTTGGATGATCTTTTGCAGGAACAAGAAGAGAACACGGAGAACAGGACACTGGAGACGAGGAGGAATCGACGAGGAGTCAGGTA
The DNA here is from genome assembly GCF_019924925.1 of Ctenopharyngodon idella. Classification (NCBI taxonomy): domain Eukaryota; kingdom Metazoa; phylum Chordata; class Actinopteri; order Cypriniformes; family Xenocyprididae; genus Ctenopharyngodon; species Ctenopharyngodon idella. The sequence goes on along the minus strand of NC_067242.1, from coordinate 4,007,074 downwards.
AGTAGCAGGTAAGGAGTCCAGGTATGTTTAACGAGACCAGACAAAGAACTGAGGGAACCGTGAGTCTTTATAGTGTCAGTGGTAATGAGGTGCAGGTGCTCGTGATTAGAATTCAGGGGAGAGTGAACGAGTGGGCGGAGTGTTGAGATCTGGTGACGATGCTTGTGTGTTGGTGGGTTTTGGCTGTGTTTCCGTGACAGTGACACAGTAGTAACATGTGAAAAAAATTAATGTGAGGTGAGGGCTGTCCACTCTCTCATTACCACCAATACATTGAGCAGGGCTTGAACCCATGTCATTCCAATTTCTGTCAATACCATACATTGGTTTTCGCTATCTGATTTTCTCTTCATTATGTGTGATATACAGTGCATTTCAAAATGATTAACCAATGCTTTTCTACATGGACAACACTCAGCCCACTTTTAAAATATTAACAATCACAATGTATTTCATACACCTGTCACACAATTAGCTTGATGGAATTCATCATGACATTCTGAAAAGGAAGAGTTATGTGTGCACTGCGCAGGTGCGGCATTGCCACAACAACAGCCCAGGCCAGGATAGTTAACCCAATTCATCCATGGCCATTATTTTATTGGGCATAATCCAATTTGTGTGCCCACTTAGAAAAATTTGGATACAGCTGTTAATGGCATTTTGTTTGCCTTGGTGCACCATCACTCACACGCTTTCACACATTTTCACACCCCAATTTTCTGGCCAGAGCGTCATCTCTTTTTATCAATGTCTCCGCAGACAGTGAACTGAATAGGAAATGTATATGGTTATGGGTGGAATACCACCAAGTTCAATCGAATAACACTGCTTCGATTTAGACGGAAACTACTGAACGTAAGCGTTTGGACTCATGCAGTCAGACGATGTCAGCCGCAACGGGTTTAAATATAACACCTCAGATTTCTCAATATCTAATTGAACAAATTATCTTTTAGACTTAGGCATGCCACAGTTAGAAGAACCAATTCTAATTTCTTGAATGCAATTTTTCATTCATTTGTCTAATATAATTTCATCTTCATTATTAATTTGGTGTTGCTCATGAGCTGCTCTAATAAATGTTTGGAGATCTCCACATATTTTTGGATCCATGGCCAAACCACTAACATCATGTAATCGTAATCCCTATTAATGACAGCATTTGTAATTTCAGGAGCTAGGAATTTTGGAATTAGGCAATTAGTTCAATTTTTCCCTAAAAATATAAATTAACCAAGAAGGGGTGACCAATATAATGGCTTTACCATCCACATTTTGTTCTTGGACACTTTGTGCCCCATTTGTCCACTTTGTTTTAAAGAGAACTCTGTAACATGCTTATCAGCTTTACAGGAAGCTCTGGCTTACGAGCAGAGTCTACACTCTCTCTCTCTACACTTCACAGCATCACCAATGATCTAATTTAACAGTTTACCCTGGATGTTATGAAATGTCTCCTCACTATACTAAGTCCAGTCCAAATTTTAGATGATTTATGAATCCGATCAAACACTTAGCTTCATTTTATAAGGTTGGACTGGTGCCTATCAAAAGAAAGTAGAGTGTTGTTAGTTTATCAAAATACAAAGAACTGCTATGAGACCAGTGAATAACCAGGTTACAAATTAATGTGACAAATCAAAATTTGAAGCGGTCTCTGTAGTGCTCATTGAATATGCAGTATCTGCACACAAGGGAAGAGATAGAAAGTCTTGCTTGATCATCAGTTAGTTGAATGGATTACTTTTCTCAGATTCATCTGGCATTTCTGAGATTACTGTAGGACTGCTGTTCTGCAGCACTGGAACTTCTGAAAGAGTCTTTATTTTCATTTTCACATGTCTTTCTCTTCATCCAGTGAATTTTGTCAGTCTGTGATGAGGATCTGATGAGAGCATTAGAGGTTTGGAGGATGCAGTTGTGTCTCTGTCTCTCTTCTCAGGGCAGCTTGTTGCATTGTCGTTTCTCCAAGTCCAGCCCCTCTGAGATACAGTATCAGTTTTCTCTTGCAGGGGTGGAGTGGCAGGTCCATCCTCTTCTTCTCTCTGTAGCAGTGTGCCGTTTTCTCTCTCCCTCACTTAGCGCACAGCATAGTTGCTCTTTATTTTGGCAACCAAGCCATGGTCTGGATTCTAAAAAATGAACACTCAAGAGAGAGCCACATGTAAATTCCAACCACAATTGTATATGAGCACTCTTATTTGAGTTTCCATCACCTCTTTCAAATGTCTCTTAATTTTATCATCTGGTTGACAATAGCAGTTCCTCATTTTTATTTTAATAAAGCAATTTCTTCTTTGCAGAATCCAGAAAAGAGCAGTAAGCTACTCTGAATTATATCTGAGGTCACTACAAATAAATAATCCTTACAAATGCATCAGCATAATGTATTCTGTTATAAATTCTGACTTCAATCTCAATCTACTAATAGTAAATAAAGTTAACAACCGACAATTTTTTTTTTCTTTTTATATTGAGCTCAAAACGTCCAATTAATTAGTCACCTAATCTTGATCTCATTCAACACAATGCAGAAGTTATTCTTCACATAACAAAATCTTGAAATCTCTGCCATAGATCAAATTTCATACCGTCTCCCAGGGATAACGAGTACAAATTACATATGTCTTTAAATAACAGGATTATACTATATCTTTGATGACATTCATTTAATATTGTCCTATTTATTTGTTTCTCTATTTAACTCTTAGAGTTATTTCATTTACAGTATGGTCTTTAACCTATATCTATATCGAGACTCATAAATCAAAATCTCATAAGTCTATTCAGCCAAATGATCTAAATACAGTTGTACATATCTGTGTTATCCCCCATTGTCATACATCTAATCAACAGAATTTTGATATTTGACTCATGATTCACCATGGACTTCATATACAACTTTTTTTAAGATCAGCAGCCCCTCGATCTAACACAGCAGGGACAGAACAGGAACTGCTAATGTTCTGTTTCCTGTCCAGATCGATTTTGTATTCAGTTTAAAAGATTTTAATTTAGCAGTTTAAGTTTTAATGCTTTGCAAGGACTTCACAATACCAATTCTTTCAAAATCATTTAAAAAATCATTCAATTGTGAAAAAGGACTGAGCGATATCCCGATAAGAAATAGACTATGAGAGATAACAACAGTCTCTTTTCAATCTCAAATCATCCATTTCTTCTTCCTACGATTAAGTGAGGATAACACCGATGACAAAAAGGGTGATCAATCCTCTTTTTGTCCTTCCCGTATTTAATAAAATATGAGGGTTAACCGATTTGACCAAATATGGCAAAAATCACGGCACGGAAATTTAAGGATCAATTTCTCAGCAGACAGTAAGATGCACTTAAGCATTTATTTCTTACCTGTCTGGAGAAATCCCGGACGAGCCCCCAAAACTGTAAGGTTATTCTAATCTCTGTTTATTGTCCTGAGTCATGCCTCATTCTCAGTTTGTCCTTTTCACTCATTGAATGCCTATGGGAAAAGAGTCATAAACATGAAGCCAATCCGTTCACAAAACCTTCTCAAATTTTACTTCTGTACCTGGCTTTTATACATGTTTCAGGGGTGGTGTAGCAACTGTTCAATGAGAATATACTTTCATGATATATGAATGTGGTACATATAGAAAAACAAGTCTAAATATGGTCAACTTCTGGCTGAAGGCACCATTCTTCACGGACCAGCCTTATGGCTCTCTCTCAAAGAATCAGGGACCCTTTCTCGGCTGCTTTCCAAGAAACACACATACATATACATAGTGTACATTAAAAACAGATGTGTGATGAAACAATAACAACTTTTCTTCTTTCTCACCCTTGCAGCTCTAAAGACCAGGAGAGAGAAAACAGGGAGAAACAGGGAAAGAAAAGTCAGGCTGATAAGATTTATCTTACATAAATATAACAAACATGCAATGCATTATATGGTATTGTGATGTCCACCAAAATGTGAGTCATTAAACAAGGAGTAATTTGATATTAAACATCACCTAGATGAAATACATTATCTAGTAGTTCCAACTTTTTTAGGCATGCACAACACTATACAACATACGACAGAACAATATACAAACAGTAATAATACACAAGATGTACTGGGGAAATGCACGTTCATTCATTTAGACGAAGTTGTCAGTGAATTAGTGGCAAAGATTCCATTTTTATAAACCAAATGATTCTGGTGACCTGTGTTTTCCTGATAAAACACTGTCTTTGAAGTGGATGTGAAGAGCAAATGGTGATAGCGCTCAGTTAGGAAGCCAGACGTTACGGGGCCTGGCATGGGTGAAGGGTTGGAAGATGTTGAGCAATTGTATGTTTGATCTATTCAGATGCTACATTTGACATGTACCACGTGCCTAAGCATTGTTGCAGACCATGTACACCCTTTCATGGAAACGGTATTCCCTGGTGGCTGTGGCCTCTTTCAGGCAGGATAATGCGCCCTGCCACAAAGCAAAAATGGTTCAGGAATGGTTTGAGGAGCACAACAACGAGTTTGAGGTGTTGACTTGGCCTCCAAATTCCCCAGATCTCAATCCAATCGAGCATCTGTGGGATGTGCTGAACAAACAAATCCGATCCATGGAGGCTCCACCTTGCAACTTACAAGTTGGGATCTGCTTGGGATCTTAAAGGATCTGCTGCTAACATCTTGGTGTCAGATACCACAGCACACCTTCAGGGGTGTAGTGGAGTCCATGCCTCAATGGGTCAGGGCTGTTTTGGCAGCATATACAGTATATATATGGCAGAAGATATATATATATTTCATCTGTGGAAGGCGTAGGACAATACAATGTTCGTCAAATCATTGTATTCGTTCCATTGTATACAATATCCTACCTGCCTGTCAGCATATGTATTTCCAAACCTCCGGGCACCTGTTCGGAGTGGTTCATGACTCGAATTTATGCCTTTCAATGGCAACACTATCAATGCTGAAATGGATCTGCAGCAGTCAGGTGGTACAGGTCAGAGCTCTTTAAGTTGTTTACGTTCATTATTATTGTAATGTTACGTGCTTTGGGACATGGGGTAGTTTAACGCCGTCTCTCGTGGTGCTTTTGCTCCCTGCTGTACGCATTTATGTGTTTTGAAGGAGGCATTACTTTGGAGAAGCTCTGAAGGGAGGGAGGGGATCTTATGCTTTCAAAGCTGGCTCGCTATTGCCAGCCTCTACGAAAATGACCTACCCTACCTTTAAGTCTGGTGATGAAAGTTGTTGTATGCGAGAATAAAATAACATATTTGAATGTATTTTAAGTATTTTAAATACAAAATAATTAATAACAAATTACATGTGATTCTTTTTTTTTTTTTTGTAAAGGAAACTACAAATTACAAAATACTCAAGTAATTTTTACATATTTTAAATACATTTACTTAAAATACTGCCCATCTCTGCATACGGGAGATTGTGGATGGCAGAGCTGATGCATGACTGAAGCACACTGAACAGACACTGGAGAATATCACTGAAGAATATCACTGGACAATATCACTGGAGACAGGTAAGTAGCCCACAATGGTCAAACGAGACCGGACATTGAACTGGTGTGAGGTGTGTGCTTATATATTGGTCTTTTAACTTAGTACTAATAATGATTATTATGATTATTATTAGGTCATATTGATCTATAAGAACCAAATTTTTGGCCAAATTGTGCAGCCCCATGTAGGCACAACAATCCTGGTGTTTTTTGGGGTTTTTTTGTATCATTTTTTTTGTGAATGTTAAATTGCAAATCGCAATTTTTAACCAGAAAAATCACAATACTGGTCTCAATTCAATGGTATCAATTCCTTCATTCTCCAGGAATTGCCTGCATACTCTCACCACATGAGGCTGGGCATTGTCGTGCACCAGGAGGAACCCAGGACCCACTGCACCAGCGTAGGGTCTGACAATGGGTCCAAGGATTTCATCCCGATACCTAATGGCAGTCAGGGTGCCATTGTCTAGCCTGTAGAGGTCTGTGCGTCCCTCCATGGATATGCCTCCCCAGACCATCACTGACCCACCGCCAAACTGGTCATGCTGAACGATGTTACAGGCAGCATAATGTTCTCCACACCTTCTCCAGACCCTTTCATGTCTGTCACATGTGCTCAGGGCGAACCTCCTCTCATCTGTGAAAAGCACAGGGCACCAGTAGCGGACCTGTGAATTCTGGTGTTTAATGGCAAATGCCAATCGAGCACCATGGTGCCGGGAAGTGAGCACAGGGCCCATTAGAGGACGTTGGGCCCTCAGGCCACCCTCATGGAAGTCTGTTTCTGATTGTTCGGTCAGAGACATTCACACCAGTGGCCTGCTGGAGTTCATTTTGTAGGGCTCTGGCAGTGCTCATCCTGTTCCTCCTTGCACAACGGAGCACATAGCCTCTCCACATCATGTCAATTTTTTTCTAAATCTCCAAGCCGGTCACATGATCGGCTGCTATCATTCTAATTGGAGGATCTCAAAAAATTGCCCACGACCGATCTAAAATATCCAGATAGAAATTTGTTGCTCATTCTCAATGGGAAAGTGCCCAAGCAACATTGCTCAGCAACACTGCTCAAAAAGTTGCCCTGTGTATCATCACCTTTAGTCCACGTCTGTTTTTGGTTTTTGGTTCATATCTTTTATTTTGAAGTTTATTCATAGTCACGTTTCCTGTTTGTCATGTGCTTCCTTAGTCATGTGTCTTGTTCTCTGATTGGTTCATTGTCTTGATTGTGCACAGGTGTCCCTTGTCTGCTCTTTAGTCTTGTATATTTATAGCCCTCATGTTTCATGGTTCTTTGTCTTGCTTTGTTTGTGTAACCCATTGTGGTGAGTTGTTTGTTCATGTCATGTTCATGCATCATGTCAGCTTTAGCTTTGCCGAGTCTTTTGTTCATTTTGCGTTTGGTTTATGGATTGTTCATGTATTTTGTTTAAACTTAAAACTGCACTTCTGCACTTCTAACTGCAAACTCGCCTCAGTGGACTATTCATTACAGAATGTTTCTCATTTACCCAAGAACACAGTGTATAGGTTTATGCATTATTATAGTGTCAAATGAAGTCCTAAATCTATTGAAGTTCAGATCATTGTCTCGTCAGTGTTCGAGTGTGCTATTATGTTTCTGTAAGTGATCTCCTGTGTTTCCTTGGTGGAATCTTCAATAAAGGACTATTTTGAGAATCTCCTTCATTGTGCTCTTAGTTATTAGCCACGTACCATGACAGAAGACAGGACCTAGAAAAGACAATGGAACGGGCTGAGCTGCAGAGATCTGCTGAAGATCATCTTCTCTTCTCCCTCCAACAGAGCAGTAGGCCTCTGGAACAATATGTTCAGGAGTTTTTGCAGTATTACAATCTGGTGAGCTGGAACACTCATATGCTCAAGGCCTGTTTTCGGGAGGGACTGGATGATGAACTGTACCAGTTTCTTTCTCCTGGTAAAAGCAGCTCTTCTTTGATTGAACATATTAATTCTGTCCTCTGGCTGAATGGTTCTGATTTTGTTATTGAGGAAATGAATGAGGACATTCCCAGCTGTCATCCAGTTCCATCCCAAAAACTTTTGGGTACTCCAGCAAACCCCAAACCTGCGTCCAAGCCCTCCACCAACCTTAACATCAGGGCTTCTGCTCCCAAGTCCATTTCAGAACCTCGTCCCAAGATGCCCGCCACTCCTGCGCCTCACCCCAAGATGGCCGCCACTCCTGAGCCTCTTCCCAAGATGGCCTCCACTCCTGAGCCTCTTCCCAAGATGGCCGCCACTCCTGAGCCTCTTCCCAAGATGGCCACCACTCCTGAGCCTCATCCCAAGATGGCCGCCACTCCTGAGACTCTTCCCAAGATGGCCACCACTCCTGAGCCTCTTCCCAAGATGGCCGCCACTCTAGGGTCTTGTTCCAAGATGGCCGCCACGCCTGAGCCCTCAGCCGTTATGGCCACCAAACTTGTGCCCTTAGGCATTTTGGTGGAGTATGAGGGGATGTCCTGGAGCCCAGAGATGGTTCCGCCCTGGCTCCCTGAACTGCCGGCTCTGCTTTGGTCCCCTGAACTACCGGTACCATACTGGAGACAACCTGTCCTCATCACCCTGGTCACCTGTCAGGGCTCCAGGATGCCCACCCTCCCTCCCCGGTTGGACTATTTTGCGCGAGGTCACGCCTTCTGGGAGGGGGGAGCAATGTCAGGGTTTTGTACTGGTTTGTCTTTGTTTTCATTGCGGTTACCTTCTGTTTGATCATCCTCAGTTGACCCAGTTTTCCCATGTGTCTCTTTTTCATCTCATTCACCTGGCCCTTGTTAATTAACTCGTTAGTTCCCTCATTTAGTCCTAGTATAAGTACTCCCTGTTTTGTTTAGTTCATTGTCCTGTCTCGTCAGTGTTCAAGTGTGCTATTATGTTTCTTTAAGTGATCGCCTGTGCGTTTCCTTGGTGGAATCTTCAATACAGGACTATTTTGAGAATCTTCTTCATCGTGCTCTTAGTTATTTGCCACATACCATGACATTTAGCTTGTTTACTCATGTAATATTACCTTGGGTTTGCTAGGTGTGTCACAGGGGTTGGGGAATGTAATGAGGATGTTAGAGTACTTTTGTGACAGTATACTATTACTCTCAATTAAGTAGTCATTTAGCTGATACTTTCATCCAAACTTAATGTAATTGTTACATGTGAGTAAAAGACGAGACAATGTGAAGTTTGAAACCTAAACACAAACAACGGTGGAACACAAACACTGAAGATAAAATGTTAAATGACAACAAAATTTACCACAGACTTTCAAACAAACTCAGGTAAGAAACTGTAAGATATTTAAGATAAAACTCAGATTAAGAGCTGTCAAGACCTGTAACCATATCAGTGCATCACTGAATCTTCTACTGTTACTGAAGTATAAAACCTCACAGAGGGATAAATGACTGTCCTTACAGTAGCTTTGTGACAGGAGTGGCTTTCTTTTACAAAAGAAGAAACTCATATTGTAATTTAGAGCAGCAGCTCATGTTTCTATTATTCTGTCTTAACAGCTCTTGGGATATTGATATGATAATTGAGTTTAACCCCATAGCAGATATATACAGGTGGAGCTGGGGAAGGAGGAGGGTTCTGAAAGCCCGCTGCAGACGGCTAACAGCAAACAATGCCAAATATTTGAATGTTTGAGCAGCAAGCTCATTGGCCACCGATGCAACAGCAACCAATCAGCTGTGCTGTCTATAATGATGTGATCGCTTCCAAATGAGTTAAAGACCCATCAGCCAGCATCGTCAGAGCTTCAAGCCAGAACTAAGGTAATTCTGTCTTGACAGCTTTCGGGATATTGGTATGATAATTGAGTTTAACATGGTAATGGATATGGCAATGTTAAATGTATTTGGTCTTGGTAGAATAGATCTGCTACACTGCTGCTGCTGCTGCTGCAGAGCAAGTAATGAGACTTGCTATTGCCAATACATTCACAGACATTGCTGTGAGCATGTGAGACATGCTGCTGCTGCACATTTAACATACACAATTTAATCCTGTAGCAGATCTATACAGGTGGAGCTGGGGAAGGAGGAAGGTTCTAAAGGCGCGCTGCAGACCACTAACAGCTAACAATGCCAAATATTTGAATGTTTGAGCAGCAAGCTCATTGGCCGCTGATGCAACAGCAACCAATTGGCTATGCTGTGTAGATAATGATGCAATCGCTTCCAAATGAGTTAAAGACCCATCAACCTGCATCGTCAGAGCTTCAAGCCAGGACTAGGTAATTCTGTCTTGACAGCTTTCGGGATATTGGTATGATAATTGAGTTTAGCATGGTAATGGATATGGCAATGTTAAATGTATTTCGTCTTGGTGGAATAGATCTGCTATACTGCTGCTGCAGAGCAAGTACTGAGACTTGCTACTGCCAAAAAAAAAAATCACAGACATTGCTGTGAGCATGTGAGAAACTAGAGTAACTGGCTAAACAAGTAGAAAGAGGAAAAAACATTTACAGGAACATCACAGCAAACAGCTTAGCTTTCTTTTGTGAATGGTTCAGAAGACAGGCTGCATGTTCATGACTATGGAAGTTAGACACTGGCTGTCATGTTTGTAATTAGCAAGCAGGGGGAACAAATTAATTAAAATAAAATAAATTAATATGAAATAAAAAATAGAGCATGATGGGACCTGCAGAGTGTATAACTATGGCATGGCCAGAGGGATGGAGATAATGGTGGACTGTTAAGGGTCAAGGTGGAGCTGGGGGATAGGGAGGCCTGTGATGGAGCCAGCGGTGGAGCTGGAGGGATGGAAAACCCTGGTTGAGCCAAAGGGGTTGTGGGCCTGGGTGCAGCCAAAGGCCCAGAAGTCTTTGGTAGGAGCCATGGGAATGACAGACCAAGCCAGAGCCAGAGTAATGAGGGAGCACAGTGGAGCAGCAGAATTGGAGGGCCAGGGAGGAGTCATGGGCTTGGAGGGCCAAGGTGGATCCGGAGGGTCAGAACTTTTAGGCTTATACTGTGAAAACCACAGTGGAAGTGGCTGGCCAGGAGAGTGTGGTCATGTCAATGGAGCAGAAGGACTGGGGGGAGCTGGCAGGGCAAGAGGCTGAGGAGGAGTTATGGCCTGGGGACCAGTGGAGGAGAAAGGATGAGGTAACTGGATGGAACCAGAGAAGCATCCGTGCTGGACAGGACCAATGGAAGAGGAAGGTCTAGGGCCATGGATGGAACCAGGGAATCTAGGCAGCCGGATGGGACCAGTGGAGCAGGAAGAAGTTTGACGGTGGATACAAGAGTCGGGACTGGCTTTGTGGCAGTCAGGTCAATCAACCACTACTTGATGGACTGAGCTTTGGATGCTGGCTCCAGGACGAACCATGACTCAGGCCATGACCAGAGATGATTGCCAATGTTCTTCAAAGTATCTTCTCAAAATAAGTGCTTTACAGTCAAGTGTGCATTTCCATGTGACAAAAAAAATGCAATATTAATTTTGTTAACAGCATGTAGTATATTCAGTAATATCTGTATATTATTATTTTATGTCTGTCCTATTATTTGTTTAAAATTAAGGCTCCAGCACCAGCACAACATTCCCAGGGGAATTCATGGGCCAGATCGACTGGTTTTGACCAGGGCTGAATTTTAGCCCCAGTCCATCTCGGACTTCATTTAATAGATGCACGAACACAGGTGACACAAACACACTAGAAAGTTTGCCCTTGTCTACTGTCTGTGCTGTTTCTCTCCAGAAGTTATGAACAATAAACCCCCCCCCCCCCCCCCCCCCCCCACACACACACACACACACACAAGCACTCGTCAACACATCTGTCTATTATTGTTGCGTCTCCAATCTCCATTTTTTTTTTTTTTTTTTTTTCAAGGTATAAAATAACAGACCCACATCACCCTTGTGATTAAGTAAATCTAATATCTGTTTGAAACTGTAATTTTATACAATCCTTCCTCATCTCTGTGAAAGAATCTTAGCTCATTCCTGGCAGAACTGCTTTAACTCTCACAGACTGGTTGGTCAAGTATGACCTGCTTTTCAAGTCATGCCACATTGCTGTTTTTGACACTAAGGTAAACATTCTGTTGAATATAAGTAATATTGCAACTACATGTCAACTAGCTCTATGGTCGATAATTTTGTTTTAAGTCACCGGCGATTGGCAGGTGTGGCAAAAAGTTAGTTTTAGGCCCTGCATGTAACATATATGACAATATGTACCTGCTTTAGTTCAAAATGCAATTTAAGCTAAGCAAGGTTTGGCTTGATTTGTTTCCCTTACAATCCATGTGGGAATATGTGCACTGAAGACACTAAACTGTCTTTGGGTGTGAATGTGTCTATTTAACACATTGGATAGTTGGATGGAATATGCAATTTAAACTCAACAGGCCTTTATACATCCTATCCCAATATGTCCCTATTATTAGGCTTTTGATATTGCCTGATACAATATGTAAAATTTAACATTTTATAAATAAAGCACCTGGTTTATGTTCTTTACTGTTTTCTTTTGCACTTTGATTGAATAAATCATGCAGGTATGCAAAAATACCCAATATGGCAGATAGAGCTGATTAAAGTTAAAAAATATTTTCTTATTTCTGAAAAGTACATAGTCATCTAATGAAAAATGTACTTTCACTTAGTGTGTGCTTGTTTTTACTGAGCTTATTTGAGTTTTGCGTTGCTATCTTAGCAATCTAATGCCACCGAAATTTAATTATTTTGCAAGACGTCACCTGTCAATTATTGTCTTATCAGCCATCATGGGAAGTGTGTGTAACAGGGATGCAATGAGGATGTTACTACTTAATGACTAAAGAATGTTGTGGCATTAATTAATACACCAGGAAGATTTCCTGTTCTCATAAGTGTTTCAAAATTAATGCTAGATTGTTCTCTGTCAGTTCATCGTGTGATTTATCATCATATTAGAGGACTGGAGCAATCTGAAAGATCATATTAAGGATTGGGTTATTGAAAATCACACACACACATTTTGTTCCACACACTAGTAAATAGAAAGAAATGAAATAGATTTCAGAGAAACAGTAGGAATTAGTAGGAAGTAAAACAGTAAGAAGAAAATGTGTACAGCATGTGTGTAGTACATTATTATATATCATGTATCATCACATGAGAAGAGAAGAGACTGATGATATATGATTGACAATGTATTTTTCAGAAGGAAGTTTCACCATACCATCTTTTTTTGGCATGTCAAGATATTAAATACTTCTTTTGTGTGTCTTGTGACATATATTGTGTTGTTCCCGGAAAATCCAAATAGAACCACTTTTACTTCATTCTTTTAGCATTTTTGCCTTTTTTTTCAGCAGCTGAAATAAATGTCCTATGATTGTGTTTTTGTGCTATTCTAAGGAATTTGCTAAATTGTGACCTCCTTTGTCAACATATAATAATATATTCTTTGCACACAACTATCTTAGGCATAACAGATTTTATTTTATGTTATTGTGCCATTCAAATGTTTTATGATGCGTCTATTCAGCCTGACAGTGTTTCCAACATCATGCAGCCCTAATTTGAACGTTGGATGTTATTATTGGAAGAGTAATGTGAAAATGGAATTTGAAAGACTGATGAGTGATATAAAAAATATTAAATATGAAAAAAAGTTTGAAAATGCTTTACGTTTGTTTCAATATGATCCGTGAGTGTATATACAGCAGTTGTGTTTAAATGTTTGAAAGATGTTTTACTTGTTGGAAAGTGATATGTGTCTAACCTGTGCCATGTGGTGTACATTGTACATAGTACATAGTACATAGACTTCAAAGTATTGACTGATCACATGGTGATGATTAGCATGTGTGTATTTTATTTATGCAGATGAGTGAAACTCTACAATTTAGTGAATTTCAAACGGTTTATTTGAATGATTGAGTAATACTAATGACTGTTTTTGGCTTTGTTTTTGCAAGGCTGTTTTATTATTATTATTATTAATATTATTATTATTATTATTATTATTATTATTATTCCTCTTTTCTCTTTGATATGCTGAATGATTGATGCTGTGATCCTGAATCCTGTCCGCGCTGCAAATTCTTATTCTTGGTTTGGTCTGGCGAGCCATCCCATCATTTCGTGCCTGGAAACAGAGCAAAACAAGAGTGAATTTGCCAATCTGGTAGGACAGAACTATTTTCACTTTGAACCTTTTCCAATTTTTGCTTTCCTGGATTTTCCTGGATCAAACATTAAGTTTTTCCTCATGGACTAGATTTTTTTAATTTATTTGATAAACATTACTTTCCATTAACTTTTTGAACTTGATATTGAGACTCTAAACTTGAAACTGAAACACTGAACTTGGTATTGAGAAACTGATATTGAATTTGAGAAACCAAATTTGAAATTGAGACACTGATTTTGAAACTGAGTATCTAAATATTGAAATTGGGAATTGAGGTTTAATTCCAGAAACTGATTTTGTAATTTGGAATCTGATTCCGACTATTGAATAGATTTTGAATTCTGATACTTTTGTTGTTTTAGGGTTTACTGTTTGAATTATTGTTGGTATTGTTGTTTTGGTTTTGTTTCATTTTCTTCACTGCAATTTCAAGAGGGTTACAATTTATTCCAAGACAAATAATCCTAACAACATACTTACATTTTCTATTGATTGACTGCAATCACCTATTAGTTGTTGTATCAGGTAGACTACCAGACGAATTATAAATTCCCAACAAAAAAATGGCACTGACCAACAAGTGATCTATCTTCATACTGAGTTGTCAAGGTACACTATATATATCTATAGATGAACCCTCAAAAACTCACTAGGTATACACCATCTATACTACCATACAGACTAATATACAATTGGCTTACACTTTTTAAAAAGAGATAATGAGAGATAAACAGTTCAAACATTGAAATGTATGTATTTCCAATGCTCAAGTATATCAAAAGTATCAGAAACACAAATACACACAAAAATGAACTACAACAACAGATAAGTAACAACAGATTACAATGTTCACTCACAGATAGCATAAGAAAAAAACAGTAAGAGTAAACAGAAAGTAATTGGCACTAGTAAACCTGTAGGTGGCGCAGTAGCTTACTGCTCTCTGCCATCTTGTCAATGATGTCATCTTTATCAAGTTCCATAAGAATCTTGTTCTCTGTTTCCATCAGACGGAATGTGCCAGAGCTCATATTTATTCAATGAAATCATAGCCTTTTGCAGTTTTGAAGGGAGTTCTTGCCCCGAACAGAGCCATACCCCCTGTCAGAAACACACTATCTTTCAAAAGTTTGGTTTCAGTATGATTGCTTATATATATTGTATTTTATAATGTAATTTATTCCTGTGATCAAAGCTGAATTTTCAGCATCATTACTCCAGTCTTCAGTGTCACATGATCCTTCAGAAATCATTCTAACATGCTGATTTGCTGCTTAAGAAACATGCATTATTAAGATTTTCAGGATTCTTTGACGAATAGAAAGAACAGCATTTATTTGAAATTTAAATCTATTATAAATGTCTTTACTGTCATGTTTGATCCATTTAATGCACACTTGCCATATAAAAGTATTAATTAAAAAAAAAAAAAAAATCTTAGAAAACCTGTACTTTTGAACTGTATATATACACAGTTTGTAAAACGATAATTATGGTCTGAGCGATATATAAAAGAATACAATTTAAAAGGTCTTTTAAAATGGCTAAATGTCACAGATAAAGCAAACTGACTATTTTCCACAAAGAAAGTGTAATCCTGCCATCTTGTGATCCTATGACAATGTCACAGTTTAAAAGGATGTTATTTATGGATTTAGGAAAAGGAAAAAAAAAAACTATCCCTAAGTATCAAAAACATTAGAAATATCTGCTTACCCTCCTCAGTGATTGGGGAAATCCTATGGAAGCCCGTTTTTTCTCACAGTTGCGAGTTATAAAGTCACCATTCTGAGATATATACTCGCAATTGCGTGATATATAAACTGCAGTTTATATATCGCAGTTCACACACAATTCACACAATGTGCAGTTTCACACAATTGCGAGTTTATATCTCAGAATTCTGACTTTATAACTCGCAATTGTGAGAAAAAAAAGTCAGAATACAAAGTCGTAATTACTGTTTTTATTTTTTTATTTAGTGGCGGAAACGGCTTCCATAGAAATCGACTGGTAGATCATGCTGCAAGAAATGCAAGTTTTGATTCCCCGTGAACGAATATACTGATGCACAGTGGCGTGCAGAGGGAGTGGCGTGCACGATTTCTAACTATCAGTAGGATTACTGATACAACAAGAAATATGTCAGCACTGTCTATCAATGATTATAAACACTGAGCGTCTTCACAGAATATACTTTGCTTTAGCAATATTTCCTTTGGGTTGGTTCATAATTAGTGCTGCTATGTTGCGGTAATCTGTTATTTATATGGTTACACTTTATTTTACGGTGTCCCTGTTACTATAAAATTAGACACTTGAGTACTGAGTAATAATATTTAACTACATATACTTACTATGGCCACGACAAAACTAAGTGAACTGAACATGTCCCTTCCCAGTCACCGTAAATTTTAATCTAAAAAAAAAATATACAGACATAGTGCAAAGGTAAAAGTATATGATATTGTTTTACAAAAAAATTCCAATCCTCCATCCTTCTTTTGCACTTTGCTCTCTTGTTTTCAGGTTAGTCCTCTGAGATAAGGCAAATTTTATGTCATAAGTTGACATTATTGTTGATACTGTTTCCCAGAATGAAAGGTGGAGCTCAGGTTAGTAGGATGTGTCACATGATTTAGTCCTATTAAAGGCAGGGTAAGTCATTTGTTCCAGAATTTTTTTTTATTTTATTTTTTTTTATTTTTTTTGAAAAATCCTGTTCAGGATGTAAAGAAACTGGTTGAAAGTTTCTTTACATCCTGATAGAAATCACTAAGTTAAGTGGTCTAAATATGTATGTATATATACACTGATCAGGCATAACATTATGAGCACTAACAGGTGAAGTGAATAACACTGATTATCTCTTCATCACGGCACCTGTTAGTGGGTGGGATATATTAGGCTGCAAGTGAACATTTTGTCATCAAAGTTGATGTGTTAGAAGCAGGAAAAATGGGCAAGCATAAGGATTTGATCAAATTTGACAAGGGCCAAATTGTGATGGCTAGACAACTGGGTCAGAGCATCTCCAAAACTGCAGCTCTTGTGGGGTGTTCCCAGTCTGCAGTGGTCAGTATCTATCAAAAGTGGTCCAAGGAAGGAACAGTGGTGAACCGGCAACAGGATCACTGATGCATGTGGGGAGCAAAGGCTGGCCCGTGTGTGCGTTGCTTACCTGGGGAACACATGGCACCAGGATGCACTATGGGAAGAAGGCAAGCCGGCAGAGGCAGTGTGATGCTTTGGGCAATGTTCTGCTGGGAAACCTTGGGTCCTGCCATCCATGTGGATGTTACTTTGACATGTACCACATGCCTAAGCATTGTTGCAGACCATGTACACCCTTTCATGGAAACGGTATTCCCTGGTGGCTGTGGCCTCTTTCAGCAGAATAATGCACCCTGCCACAAAGCAAAAATGGTTCAGGAATGGTTTGAGGAGCACAACAACGAGTTTGAGGTGTTGACTTGGCCTTCAAATTCCCCAGATCTCAATTCAATCGAGCATCTGTGGGATGTGCTGGACAAATAAATCCGATCCATGGAGGCTCCACCTTGCAACTTACAAGTTGGGATCTGCTTGGGATCTTAAAGGATCTGCTGCTAACATCTTGGTATCAGATACTACAGCACACCTTCAGGGGTCTAGTTGAGTCCATGCCTCGATGATCTGTGGAAGGCGTAGGATAATACAATGTTCGTCAAATCATTGTATTCCCTCCGAATGATGCCCACTCCACTCAATCTCCCAGTAACAGCGTCCACACACACTCTCTCTACACAACACCTGACACCCTTCAAATCTGTCTGGATGATCAGGATATGGCTGGACTCTGTTAGTGAGAGTAATCACTCTGTTCTCCTCAGTCTGACGCAGGTATTTATGTGCTGTGTTCAGATCCAGAGTGAGCTGATGGTAATCTGATCAAGATAAAACACATCAGAATCAGGAATTATTGATCTGACTGATATCCCCCTCCCCTCCTCAAATAAAAATGTCTTCTAATTGTCTTCCCTGATTATTAATGTTGGTTATTATTCTGTTTATTATAATTAAGCCTATTATTATATTTACACCATTCAAATGGTAGGTGTCACAGTGAGGCCCTGTGACTAGAGACTTGTATTATAAAAAGGACTCTTACTTTGACAAGGGACTGTGAAAACACATGCATGCATACACTTCCTTTTGTAACATCATACACACTATCTGTTTTGTGCATATTGAACATCAGTTAACACAGATGTTTGTATTACTGATTGTGTGTTGTGTTTTTCCCGTCCTCATCATGACATTTCTTCATCTGTTTAATGTTTAATGGTTTATAAGTTTTTCTATGTTGATTTATGTGTTGTGTTATGTTAAGAAGTAAAACAAGACTGGTAATCATGTTAAATATTTATTGTTTTTATATAACCACTTACATATTATGAATAGTCATACTTACGTACTGGAATATTTTCCCATCCCAATCAGACAAAACCCGGCCACAGTAAATGTAGTGATGGCCGAATTCGAAACACTGCTTCATGAAGCTCCGAAGCTTTATGAATCTTTTGTTTCGAATCAGTGATTCGGAGCGTGTATCAAACTACCAAGGTCACGTGATTTCAGTAAACGAGGCTTCATTACGTCATCACTGTTTTGAAACGTTTCAAAACAATTCGAAATTTCAATGGTTCACCTGTAGAGGGTGATGATAAAGTGAACCCAGATTCATTGAGAACAATTGAACAAGTGTCTTTGGGCTTTACCCCAGGGCCGTGCACAGACCTTTTGAGGGGCATGTGCTGAAACTGAAAAAGGGCTGCTCTGCTGTGGAACTTCAGTTCGCTGCACTGAGGGGGCGGAGTTAAGAGGTTTGACTGACAGTTTGAGCGGATCCAAAAAGATTTTGTCACAAGCTCTTTTTAATACCTTTAATTGGCTAAATATATTTGTAAATC
This sequence comes from Ctenopharyngodon idella, assembly GCF_019924925.1. NCBI lineage: Eukaryota > Metazoa > Chordata > Actinopteri > Cypriniformes > Xenocyprididae > Ctenopharyngodon > Ctenopharyngodon idella. Next base: position 3,988,454 of record NC_067242.1, on the reverse strand, counting down.
AGACAGACAGACGTAAAGGGTGACCAATAGCGTTGATTTATTGAAGAAAATAAATAAATAAAATAAAACACCTCCAAAAAAAGGGCACTTCGGAGTGTAAGGACAAAAAGAGCATGTGCTCTGCACAGGTTGAGCCCTACCTGTGCACGTGCCTGCTTTATCCTATGGTTTTACCTGATCTCTGATCAGTTATACATTTGTAGATGTTTTAATTAGACATTAGAATAATTAAAATGAATAATGGTAGTTTAATTTCTTATTTGCCTGTTTAGCTTGAGCGATGGAACAGAGAAACAAGCCCTGAAAATCGATAAAAGAACACATATTATATAGACACTCTATATTTAATCTTATTAGATGATTAGTTAATTGCATAGATTTTACTTTCAATAAAACTTTTGCAATACATTTGTAAAAGGTGTTTTTATGCATGTTTGGCCTGAGTTTTGTTGCATTTACACTGTTCTGACCACTAGGGGTCACCGTGGAGACGGGTGTCAGATTGTTTCGGAACCTCGACACATTACTGCACATTTGCTTCAACTGCTTCAGTGTTTCGCGAAGCCTCGATCTGCCCATCACTAAGTAAATGCCACCATTTTGAAGACCTCATTCCCACCAAAAGAAGGCACAGTTCATTGTTCTCTTGTGTGAGGGGGAGATTGTTGGTCTGTTTAATTCTTGGTTGAGCATTGTTTAATTAATTAATTTAATTAATTAAGTTTGTTTTGTTCTAAATGTTTATGTATTTCTGTATTATTATAACAGTTTACCTCTTTGTTACTGTTAAATCACATTTATCTGTTTTTTTTTTTTTTTTTTTTTTTTTTTTTTTTTAATTCTTTATTAATTTCTAAATGGTCTAAAGGGCTTGGTCTTTTTAAGATGGCCTCTCAGAGTTGTCTGGAAGCTTGTAGAGTGAGTTTGAGTGAAATTGCTGTCTTTTGGGTCAATTTATCCAAAAGTTTGTTTGTGTATAACTTTTTTTGTGTATAACAGTTTTTATTTTATTTTATTTTTTTGTATATATTTTTGGACTTTCACTGTAAATACTATTGGCGCACCATTGGAAAACCTTTATTTTTGCTCCGCTTGGAATAAACACTGAACTTTTGGCTTTATCATCACATCACGTCATTTTTACGCCTCCATCTGCCGGTACATTCAAAGCAGTGGTGCTGCTGCTGTTCAAAACATCTTTGGGGCCCTTCGTGTTGCAGTTGGCACACCACTGTCTTTGTTACAGTCGGATAAGAAACTGACACTTTAATTCAGCAAGGATCCATTAAATTGATTCACCAGTATGTGTAATAAAATCATTTACAAAGTTAAGGATTGTTGGCCTATTGTTGTTGATTTTCATTGGCGATCTTGAGCTTTCTGTTGCCCCAAAGGTTAAAGAGGCTTTTTACAAAATCCTGTTCAGGATAAATTCACTGTTGAATTTTACAGACGAGATTTCAGTTTGTTCTTCCTTTCCTGAAACTCTTGAAAACTCAAGAATTCATCTAAATCTTGGATGACTGTTTTTATTTGGCTTTCAGTGAAAAATAATCATATTTATCCCTTAGTTTTAGAAGATATCCTGTTTTTAAAGAATGTGTTGAATCCCTAGTTCAGTCCTGATTTACATCTTTGTTTACTTCACAAGTTCCATTCAAATCTTGCTTTTTTGAAAGTTAGTATGATATAGTTATGCTCTCTTTCCCGCTTTGTAAATGTTCAGTAAATAAATTAAAACCACAGTAAAGATATTTATAATGTTAACAAACATTTCTATTATAAATAATTTAAAATAACTCATTTCTATTTTTCATTTCATATTTCTATTTCAATCTTTCCATCCATCAAAAATTCTGGATAAAAAACGCCTCCACACATTCCACAATTTTATTTTACATTTTAAAATGTTTTTCATATAGATTTTCAAATAGAAAATGGTTCTGTAAAATCTTAGAGATATTTCAAAATGTAACTGTATTTACTGTAGATATCCTGTGCAAATCATCATTTACGTGATCAACTATAAAACTCTTCTGTCATGTTTTATTTCACCTTCTACAGGAAGAACATGAACACACTCAGTGAGTTTTTCTGCTTTTTTTTTTTTCTTAGTGACTTACATTGTAAGAAGTCGTACCTGGTCCTGGGAACAATGTTGGTGAAAGTGACTGTGGAAATCAACAGACATGAAGAGTGTGATTATCATGTCAAGAGAAAATGATCCCTACATCCGTTCTTATGACATTTCTAATATATTGTTCTACATGATATGAGATGATGGAGGATCATTTCTGAGAGCAGATGAATCTCCAGGACTTTACCTCTGTCAGAGATCTTCTTGAGCTCCTCTTTGCAGAAATCCTCCAGTTTGTCTCTCAGCTGACGGACAGATCCTCTCACACCATCAAAAGAGGAAAAAGGACTGAAGGGCTCATGATTTACGTCTGTAGATTCAGTAGGAGCTGAGAGAGACTGGAAACTCTACAAAAAACAGAAATCAAAGCTCATCACCTCCACACTTCAACCAATAACCTGCACTACTGTCAGATTTGTGTGGCTCTTGTTGATCTTTAGTAACGCTCCTCAATCCAGCACTTTCACATTTTCTTCATTCTTATATTCATTATATCATGTTAGAGTTATAAGTTTTAGCGTTTGCCACTTACACTATATGTGAACTTTCTAGGAAATCACTTGGATGATCAAACATCTGGCAACAACACAAATGTAACAGATCAAGTGCATCAATGGAGTCACATGACAGAGTTGAGTAGATTTGATCAGGAAAAGCAGTTCAAAGGCAACAAGTCGGTTGACGATTAGGACACTATCCCAAGGTCAGGTTTTGTGGTTTAAATGAGCTGAAGCATTGCTAATATACAGCCTCACTTCCTGTTTGAGGACTTCACTGTCAAATTCATTAATGTGTTATCGGCAAATAGTTATGAAAATTATTATAGGTTTTAGCCGGTTTCAAGATGATCTGAGTAAAGAGATGATGGGAAATCTAACTGGGAAAAACAGGCACCATCAAGTTGTTGTAAAAATAAGTTTAAATATTAGTGAAGTTTGGAAGCTCAATATATCTTTCAGAAAAATGTTTCCTAAGATATTTCTAGAGCTGAAATGCAGTTGTAAGCGCATCTCTTTCAAAAGAAGATGATCAGATGAGAGTTTCTCTTTGTTTCTCTGTGAGTCTCTTGCTCAAGTCCACTATGATCCTGTTCTTCTAGATATCTGATACCTGCAGGAAATGGACGTGATCCTGTGTGTGTGAAAGCTGCTCCAGCTCAGCGTTTCTCCTCCTTAGATCATTGATCTCCTTCTCCAGTCGCTTCAGTCGTCCTTCAGCTGGACTCACTGCAGTCTTTTCCTGATCTCTGATCCGCTGTGTCTCCTCCTTCTCTCAATGGAGCGGATGAGCTCAGTGAAGATCTTCTCGCTGTCCTCCACTGCTGGCTGTGTAGAGCGCTGTTAGGACACACATCACAATCACACAGTTGCTTCAGTGAGTCCTGACTGAAACTTTTCTATCTTCTCTTCTTCTGCAGACTCACCTTACGAGACTCCACAGCCTCTCTCACCTGCTTAAGATCTTTCTCTCTTTGCTGGATCCTCAGCTGGAATGAACTCTGAGTCTTCTTCAGCTAATGTTAAAGAACAAACCAATAACAGGAAACATCACATAAATCATCTAATAAACAGATATGAATCCAGTATCGGTGAAGTGATGAGATTGAGGGGTTAAAGATCTTACATTGTATTGGACCCTATTGACTTTCAATATACGGACACAAAGTTACAAATTCCCTCCAACAGGAGTTATTCTTTATATCAGTGTCACTGTTTTTGAACTCCCTAAAACGCCTCCACTGTAGCTGACCAATCAGAGCAGACTGTGATTTTAGAAAAGAGGGTTTCATAGAAATGGAAACTAAAACAGTATTCAGACAGAGGGTGAAAACAGACATTAAATGATGTAAATGTTTTCTAGTAGACCCCATAAACAAAATTATGAACCTGTAAAATGAGCATAATGGGTAGTTCATACCTGTTTTTTTGTCCTCTGTGCTGCAGCTGTCACAGTGTTGTGGTTTTTATGTTCATCCAAACACAGCACACATATACACTTCTGATCAGTGAGGCAGAAAACCTCAAGGAGTTTATCATGTTTTGAGCAGATCATCTCCTGCAGTCGTCCAGTGGCATCAGTCACTTTGTGTCTCTTTACTTTAAAGAAACTCTCATGTTGTTCAAGGTGATTCTGACAGTAAGAGTTCAGACACACCAGACAGGATTTGCTGGCTTTGTGTTTTCTTCCAGTACAGGCGTCACACTGCACATCTCCATGTCTAGCGTCCATCTCTAGCGTTTACGCTTCTTCAGTTTCTCCACCACTTCAGTCAGCACAGTGTTTTTAGCTAAAGTAGGTATTGGACTGAAGGTCTGTCTGCACTGAGGGCAGCTGTAGACTCTCTTCTGATCCCAGCAGCTTGTAATACAGCTCGTATAGTAACTGTGTCCACAGGGAATGGTCACTGGATCCTTCAGAAGATCCAGACACATTGGACACCTGAACGCATCCTGAGAAATTCTGGCTTCTGCCATTTTACTGCATGAATACAGAGACACAAACACACAACAGCTCAACTACACTTCAGTTTCTCTTTACCTGAAATCATGTGATTCATGTTTCCTGGTTCTGTGTTTGAGTGAGGTGTGCAAAATGGGTGTGTCTGTAAAGCAGTGTGATGAGGCATGATGGTAATAATGGTCAATGGTGTCAAAAAGTGAAATGGTGTTTTATTGACAGTCTTTTGTGGTCCAGTAGTCCCAACATTGTGCAAAAAAATATTTACAGGACCAGAAAAAAAAAACAATATAATACTCTCTCACACACACACACACACACACATATATATATATATATACACACAACCCGAATTCCAGAAATGTTGGGACGTTTTTTAAATTTGAATAAAATGAAAACTAAAAGACTTTCAAATCACATGAGTCAATATTTTATTCACAATAGAACATAGATAACATAACAAATGTTTAAACTGAGAAATTTTACAATTTTATCCACTAAATGAGCTCATTTCAAATTTGATGCCTGCTACAGGTCTCAAAAAAGTTGGCACGGGGACAACAAATGGCTGGGAGAACATCTAGCAACTTATTAAGCTATAAAAGGGATGTCTTACAGAGGCAGAGTCTCTCAGAAGTAAAGATGGGCAGAGGCTCTCCAATCTGTGAAAGAATGTATAAAAAGATTGTGGAATACTTTAAAAACAATGTTCCTCAATGTCAAATTGCAAATCTCATCATCTACAGTGCATAACATCATCAAAAGATTCAGAGAAACTGGAGAAATCTCTGTGCGTAAGGGACAAGGCCGAAGACCTTTATTGGATGCCCGTGGTCTTTGGGCCCTCAGAAGACACTGCATCACTCATTGGCATGATTGTGTCAATGACATTACTAAATGGGCCCAGGAATACTTCCAGAAACCACTGTCGGTAAACACAATCCGCCGTGCCAATTGCAGATGCCAACTAAAGCTCTATCATGCAAAAAGGAAGCCATATGTGAAAATGGTCCAGAAGCGCTGTTGTGTCCTGTGGGCCAAGGCTCATTTAAAATGGACTGTTTCAAAGTGGAAAAGTGTTCTATGGTCAGACTGTCATGATCACCTGCTGGAGTGCCCTTGTTAGCCACCAGAGGGTACTCCACCCCAGACTATTGTCTCATGATCACAAACTCCATCTCCCGTAATCCTTTGTCCCAGTCATCACTGATCATTGCCCACAGCTGTTATCATTTATGTTGTTAGTGACTGTCTATTTATACCCAGTTTGTTTCTTTCAGTTTCATCAAGGTTTTACAATTGTTACCTGCACTTCTGAGCGTTCCCCTGGTTTCATGTTTTCCGGTTATTGGATTTTTTCCTGTCTTTGGATTTCCCTGTCTGCCTGTGTGTTCCTGCCCTGTTGTCTGTGTGGACTGTTTTTCATGGTTTTTGACCCTTTGCCTGGCTGTGACTTTGTTTCTGGATTTTCCTAATAAACTGCACTTGGATCTTACCAAAGTCTCAGAGCATGTGACACAGACAAGTCCAAATTTGACATTCTTGTTGGAAATCACGGACAACATGTCCTCCGGGCTAAAGAAGAGGGAGACCTTCTAGCGTGTTATCAGCGTGCAGTTCAAAATCCAGCATCTCTGATGGTATGGGGGTGCATAAGTGCATACGGTATGGGCAGCTTGCATGTTTTGGAAGGCACTATGAATGCTGAAAGGTATATAAAGGTTTTAGAGCAACATATGCTCCCCTCCAGATGACGTCTATTTCAGGGAAGGCCTTGTGTATTTCAGCAGGACAATGCAAAACCACATACTGCAGCTATTACAACAGCATGGCTTCGTCGTAGAAGAGTCCGGGTGCTGAATTGGCCTGCCTGCAGTCCAGATCTTTCACCTATAGAGAACATTTGGCACATCATTGAACGAAAAATACGTCAAAGACGACCACAAACTCTTCAGCAGCTGGAAACCTATATCAGGCAAGAATGGGACCAATTTCCATCACCAAAACTCCAGAAACTCATAACCTCGATGCCTAGATGTCTTAAAACTGTTTTGCTACACCATGGTAAACATGCCCCCATCCCAACTATTTTGAGACCTGTAACAGGCATCAAATTCTAAATGAGCTCATTTTTTTTTGCATAAAATTGTAAAATTTCTCAGTTTAAACATTTGTCATGTTATCTATGTTCTATTGTGAATAAAATATTGGCTCATGTGTTTTGAAAGTCTTGTAGTTTTCATTTTATTCAAATTTAAAAAACATCCCAACATTTCCAGAATTCGGGTTGTATATAAGAATGTGTACTAAGAATAAGTATATGTCCTTTTTTCTGATAAACTACATTTTTCTTTAAACTTTATTTTAATTAGCAGTAAGAGTACACTATGAAGGCTTTTCAATGTTCTACAAGTATTAATACCACAGACTACAAGGTACTGCTTAAGTGTGAAACAGTAAGATGGAAAAAAAAAACAATATGAAAACTAACAATGCTTGTGTGAAAGTTGTGTGACGTTTCAAATATTCAGAAAATGTTTAGCCTAAAGCTTTGAAAAGTGTAAACCTTTTGCCATATAAGCAGTTATTAGTCATATAGTTTAATTATGACTCTTTTAAAATACAGGTACTGTACACTAAGGCTTTGTTACAGTCAAGACTCATGATACTTAGGCTGTATAATTGTTACAGAGATTTAATTGTGAAAAGTAAACCTTAGAATACATGTAAACAAAAAGCAGTGGCTGATATGAAACATGTTAACAAACTTGGAGCACAAAGAGACACTTATTAAACAGTGAAATATTACAGTATAAAATCCATCCCTCATCCACATTTTATATCTTATGCTTGGTTTCCATCTGCACCAGTTTCTGCAGAACACAAACGTGTCTAGAAGCAGCAGTTACATTCATGCAGACAGAACAGATGTTTTTTGTTATTACCAAACCAAACATATAAAAAAAAAAATCTTTTGCAGAAACCACAGAAATACACGCCACCAAAATATGTTGATTAACTAGTTGCCAACATTTGATTGTAGTTAGAACTGATCTGATCAAATCTCATCTGATTTCACAAGTTTGTAGTTGATCTTTGATCCCCTGGATTTGTAGACCATCATTCCACACACCATGGCAACTACTGCTACGACACATCCAGCGACGAAAACAAGGTTCAGGTTCAAGCTTGGACTGATGGCCTCTGGAAACAAATAAGGGACATTAGCATTTAAAAAATGCCTTACTTTTTGGTTACGCAATCTGCGTAAACTACCATGGTAAAGATAGGACGTACCAGTAAGTGATGCGCTCCTCTTCAGCCGCAGGGGTCCCTGGGAAATGAAGTGACTTCCGGTCTGGATGCCAGCTTCTCTTTTGTGAACGTGTGAGGATGGTGCAACGACTGTGCCGTTGGTGCAGCCCTGAGCGCAGCGAGTGTTGGGATTGTTGGCTTGACATATGATAATGGAGCAGCTGATGAACACCTAGAGAGGAAAACAGTGACAATTAAAAAAAAAAACACATTCATTGTTTCAGTAAAATATGGCATGTCTGTCATTCTTCAATGTTTTTTGTCCATCCTTACCTGGTCATATTGTCCAATAAACTTGAAGGCCTCCATACTGAACTTGACACTGGGCTCGTGACTTGTGTAGATGTTAACAGTTTCATCAACCTCACATCTGATATACATTGACAAATTGGATTTAAATTAATTTGTCTGATGGCACTGCTGTCAAAGCATTTCATTGGACATTTACATTACTGTACATTCTTAAAAAGAATAGCATACTGGCACAATACTTTTTCATTGCAGAAATACTAAGAGTAGTATACAAGTATGTTATTGACAATGTAGGCTAATCAAACTCAGTGATTTCTGTGCACACATAAACCTGACCGATTTAAACTGAAACAACATTAAATGGAACATAAAGCTTTTTTTTTTTTTTTTTTTTTGTATGATGTGGAATGTTTTTAGTCTTACCCATTTGTAATGATGGGATAAGAGATGGGATAATTGGGATTATCATAGGGTGTAGCTACACAGGACTCGAGGAAGACCTCAGTGTTTTGCACTAAATTGACAGGTGCGATCTCCATGTAGATTGTCTGTCCCACGTCATAGTCCAGTGGGTAGGTGTTGGGGCTTCTCATGTTTCTGAAACTGCCAGACTCATAAAACTCAAACTTATAGCTGAATGAGCCGAAGCCTCTCTCAGTGAAGTTGACAGCTGGCCTGTGAGCATCAAACATTGTGGTGATACTGCTCTTTTTCTGGTACTTGCACATGACTTCAATTTCAATTTCATTTTTCCTGGTTATGATGAGGTTTGGATTATCAAAAGTAACAATTGTGTTCTTGAAGAGGATATGTTCCTCAGTCTCCTTCAAAGAAACGAGTATAAAAGTAGTTTAGATGCAGTGGAAAACTTGTTATAATTTATGTCTATTAAAACTCATAGAAGTCCTTACTTCGATTTGAGTACCGCATCCATTTAGAGAGAAAGTTGTAAACACATGCGTGGTATTGGAATAAACCAAACAGGAAGCATTGTTGTTCAGCCGCAAGTGATCTCCATGGATACCTGCAATAGTGGCTCTTTCTATCGACACCGACATTGTATCTCTAGAGCAAGTTACGTGTGCTCTTGGACCTTGAACAAAAAAAGAACAATGGTTAGTATGTAGATGTTTGAACTTTCTTTTGCTTCAAGGACATTACAGGAATATAAAGAATTAAACTCAAATGTCAAGAAGAATTTCAATAAAAGCTCAAAATACCTTCAGCCTCCACCACGACAATAACACACCTCATCTCAGACTGATAGTTCCTAGACCTAAAATGTTAAGAAGATTATTTAGCTTCATTTCATATGGCACATTTTGATTAAAGTAATCTAACTGTGTAATCATACCCATATTGGCCCTCAGCAGCGAAGCAAATTGGAAAGTGTTGGCCAAAATTCTCTGATTTTGGTGTCCAGTTGATCACATACTCTCCAGTGGTGGTGGTCTCCTTTGTGCTGTTCAGAGGTCCACTAAAGACCACATCAGTGATGCTGGGGGGGTTGAAATGTTACTGTTTTTGAAGTTATAGTGAAGATTTAGATCAGTGGTTCTTAAACTTTTTGACTCCAAGTCCCCTCACTGTCCACAACAATATTCAAATTTACACAAATTAGCAGTGTCCATGGATTAAAGTGCTCCTATTTTTCATTTTCAACTTTCTTTAGTGTGTAATGTATCTTTTTGAGCATGAAAAAGGTCTGCAAATAAAGTCCCTCCAGCGGAAGTTATTCTCTAGTCTATATCAGTGCACACTGTTTCTGAAATGCCTCAATTGTAGTCTTGAGTTTTCTACCGGGAACGACCACATCACAATATTATATAAATATCATTTAAATAATTCCCGCTCAAAGCATACACAAAATAAAGGGGCGGGCCCTGGTTGAATTAGTAGTGTTTTGAAACTTGTGGTCATAGTAAGGGGCGGGACATTTCCCAAACACACCTGAAGTGCTTGACCAATCACAACACATTGGTCTTGCTGACCAGGGCATGTTAAGTTGAAAATCTAGTTTGAGCTCAGAAGGAAGTATGATGATCTAGCACCGTCTTATCGGCGCTCAGAGGAAGGTGTTCACTGTGATCAGACATTTAGACGTTTGCATCATACCTTGAGTAGGTTGCAGTAGCCTTTACTCTGATCTCTAGCTCTTGATTGACACGAGCCTGTAGGTGTTCTCCATGATGAGGTGTTGGGTGGATGAACCGAGGTAGATATTCACCCTCAGTGCAAGATGGTGCAGGAGCCTCCACTAAACCCAAAACATAATATGAAGGTTGTGGCAGAGCATCACAATTAATTACACTTTATTTTAAGGTGACATAATTACACGTTTACTACATGTACTTACACTAGTAATAACAGTAAGTTATGCATAATTACAAGTAACTAACCCTAAACCAAACCCTAAACCTAATCGTAACTCTATAGTAAGTACATGTTATTAATTAAAGGGGTCTTTGATTATGATTTCAATTTTTTTACTTTACATAGTGTGTAATGTTGTTGTCTGAGCATAAACAACATCTGAAAAGTTACGAAGCTCAAAGTTCAATGCAAAGGAGATAGTTTCTTTGACAGAAATTTATTTTTAAGGACTACAACAAACGGCTGGTATAGGGACTACAACAAGCTTCTTCCTGAGTTGGTGACATCACTAACCCTAAAATTTACATAATCCCTGGCCCCGGGAACACGCAACAAACAGGGTGAGGCAAAGTTTGGCTGCTTTAGAGAAGAGGAAAAGTTGTTGTAGTAGAGTGTTGTTGCCATGCCGTCATGCCGATCTGCTTCACAAACGAGGGTCAATTCAACACTGGATTTGCACAAAAGATTAACATGACGACACATGCTAGTGGATGAGTTGAATCAACTCCACAGCAACTACATAAATTTATCCGCTAACCATTCAGAAGTGTCCAGTTTCATTCTAAAAGTTGTAACTTCTTCCTGAGTCTCTCCATCAGTGTCCGAGGTTTGAACAATGTGCAACTGAAGCACAAGCTGTTAAAGCTCCGCCCTCTTCTGGAAAGGGGCTGGGAGAAGCAGCTCATTTGCATTTAAAGGAACACACAAAAATGGCGTGGTTTTTGCTCACACCCAAATAGGGGCAAATTTGACAAGCTATAATAAATGATCTGTGGGGTATTTTGAGCTGAAACTTCAGACATATTCTGGGAACACCAGAGACTTATATTACATCTTGTAAAAAGAAGCATAATAGGTACCCTTTAATATTACTCAGTACCATTTGAGTAAGTACAGTGTAACTATGTCACCTTAAATTAAAGTGTAACCAAAGACTGATTTCAGCACTGAACGGTACCTTCTAAAGCGAACTGTAGTGGTATTTTGCTCAATGGTGGTTTGGAGGATGCATTGACAAACGGGGTTCTGACCGCTGCCGCCATGGCAGTGTAGTTTAGAGTGATGTTCTCTTTGGGATAGTCTTCCATGACCAACTCAAATGCATAAACACCACGTGTTGTAGAGTTGCCATATGACAGAGTACATGTGCTCTGGGAAGAAGAAAGATTTGAACAATGAATGATACTGAGAGCATGTCAGCTGAGAACATGTGGAAGAATGAAAGAAAACACTTCTTATTTTTGTATAATGATCAACTCTCAACACAGATTGTTGTACATTGTTCCTTGCTTATTCTCACCTGATTCAAAGTGAATCCTGCATGTTGGTTGCACATTCCACACTCATTTGCACTGAAAACTCCATATCTACACCTGACCTGATCATGTTCTGGATCACAGGACAACAGATTGTAGTTCCTGGGACAGTTCTGAGGAACTCTAGAAACAATCCAAAAACAGTAATCTTGAATTGAGTTTGACTTTTTTATCATTTAGTACACAGGCTTCAAGAAGTACTTGGACACTTAAGACACATTTACACTACACTATTGTTGCAATTAATTTACAACAACTGGTCCTATGTTGACTTTTACTGGATCATAATAACAATATTAAAAAATAATCACACCATCAGTGCTCGGGCTCTAATAATAGGGAATATACAATATACAAATAAAAAATACAAATAATAATTACAATGACATCATTGTGATATATTGGTTAGATTTTGAATGTTGAACATTCTAATGGTGTAGGTGAGATAAGCCTTGGTTAGCTAATGCTAATTGTTGTCTTGTTTCTATTATACGACTTTTGAAAGTGATTCCGATTCGTGCAAGCTAACGTAACGTGACACAAAGTCTGAATTGAGGTTGTACATTTCTTGAAGAAGAAGACTGAAAATAAGTTACAATTGTAGGTACTGTATTGAAAAAAAGTGGACTTTAAAAAAACTAGAAGACGGAAAATTTTTTACATGAAGACAAACTGATTTTACCTGACAATGGGAAGTGTGGTGGCAACTGGTGATCTGTTGGGCTGAGAGGTGTCAGATCTCACTCCAAGATCAATATGTGTGAGAAGTCTCCAGTTCCCGACAGTTGTGACTGTGTTATAGATCCAGCAGCAACTACTTTGCCTGTTGACAAGCATAGACTTATTTTTTTTCTTTTGTAATAATTTAGTTTTACACTGTCTTCAACACTATAAGATAATGGTGTATCAGATTAGTCTTATTCTTCTGCATAAGTGCTTACTGCAGCTGAAACGGGCTGTTGTTGGGGACGGTTCTCTTCATGACTCCCTCAGTCTGGCACCAGCTGCCACCATTAGAGCTGCTGTCCACTTGACCACTCACATAACTTTTACTGCCACAGTTTCCAGACCCGCAAGACCAGTTATCATATGAATCACAGCTATGATAGGCCTCCTTGAAGCGGATATACACCTGAAATAAAACATTTGTAAGTAACTTCTCAACATCCTTAATGGTTCTATAATGCTATTTTCATAAACATTTTGGAATAAAATTGCAGATTACTTCGTATTGCTAAGGCTAATTTCATGACTATTATCTTATGTATCCTAAATACACAAAATATATCATATTTTCACACATTTGGCTTAATTTGACAAAATTACCGACTAATATTGAGTGGCACACAATTAAAATATTATATGATATTTTCCAAACTGTTCATAATATAAATTAATTATTATATTATCATAAAATATAACATTATTTTAAATTTTTGCTTTTTATATTTTAAGATTTTAAGTCTGGGTCTAGGACAATGATTAAATAATAAAATCTACACATAAAAGGCATTTGAAAAATCATTATAATAATCATTACTATTATGAAAGCATTTTTAATTATGGTAACACTTACAATAATGTTTCATTAGTTAACATTATACTGTAAAAATTATTCTCATGATTTGTTATCATAACATTTTTTTTCTTTTTCAAATCAACAAAGATAATTCATGTGGTTCAGATAACATAATATTTTGAGTTTCTGTTTCAATGAACTCAATTTTAAAACAACCAGGTAACTTGCTTTACTCTTAAGTTAAACCAACAATTCTTTTCTACAGTGTAGTTAAATACTTTAGTTAACATGAACTAAGAATTAACAATACTTCCATAATATTTATTAATCTTTGTTAATGTTCATTTCAACATTTACTAATAAATGATTAAAATCAGATGTTGTATTTGTTAACATTAATTAATGTACTGTGAACTAACAATAACAAACAATGAACAGCTGGATTTTTATTAAATACATAAATAATTACAGTGTTAACTACTGGCACAAGCTGATTGGTCTATTTCACATCTGCAGCCAATGAGCTTGTTGCTCACACATTTAAATGGCTGGTTACATTCGGTTACAGTTTGCAGTGCACTTCAGAGGTCCTCTAAAACCCTTCACCTTCCCCAGCTCCACCTCTGCTATGGGTTATTGATATATGCTATTTGTGCGGCAGCACTATGTCTTACTCGCAGCAGCATATCGGCATATGTATTCAGTAGCCTCTCACTGCAGAACACAAGATTCAGGGGGCGGAAACGGGTAGGTTTAGGGATATGCAAAGTGGGTGGAGATGGGTAGGTTTAGATCCAGGGGGTGGGGATGGGTAGATTTAGGGATAAGTAAAGTGGGGGGAGTTGAATCTGGATCCAACCTCGTCCCCTTGATCTCGTATTCTGCAGTGAGGCCCATCTCTGTGTATTGGCAGTAGCAAGTTCCAGTACTTGCTCTCCAGCAGCAGCAATAAACAGCAGTAGCAATAATCTACAACAACAGCTACGGTAACACTTTAGAATAACTCACGCTATGAAGCATTAGTTAAGCATTAGTAAATAGTTAGTTCATCATTTATAAAGCATTAATAGACATTAGTAAGCAGTTTATAAATACACCTATAAATGCGTTGTTCTTGATTTATAAGCATATCTATAATCTGTTTAATAAATGTATTTTCATACTTTATTAATGATCAATTTATCATTTCTAAATTAAGTATTACATTATTTACAAACCAGTTCTTTTGTTGTCGTCAGTGGTTCATAAGATCATTTATAAAGTGTAAGTAAATTATTAATAAACAATTTAAATGTACATTTATGCATTTTTTATTTAGACATATAGTAATAGTTACTCCGTGTGTTAATAAATGCTTTATTAACACATATTTCTACTGCAATTCATGATTAATTCAGGTAGTTATAAAACATTTTTAGTTGTCAGTTAACAATTTTTGTGAGCTCATCTAAAGTGAGGACTATTTATGCCTCGAAAAGCTTTTATAAATGAGATTTAAAGGATACAGAACATAGAAATATTTATTTCAAGGAAAAAAATGAATCTTTACAATAAGTAAAGATTCCCTGTACTCCTCCAGAAAACATAACTGTGCAGTAAAATGAAACTAAGCTTTTGCAATCTGATATAAAAATAAATTTCTGTAAAGTGTAAACATTGCTGAATAAAAATTTACCAGTGCCAACACTGGATTACAGGAGTGCCAAAATACAATAATAATGTAATAAAATATTTCATAGTGTCAAAACTACCTCAGTACTAACTAAAATATTAGAGAACTGCAGTGCAGAAGATCACTGAGCCTTTAAATCTCCTTTGTAAAGCTTTACGAGGCATGAATAGTCCTCACTTTAGATGAGCTCACAAAAATAGTTAACTGACAACTACTAAATGTTTTATAACTACCTGAATTAATCATGAATTACAGTAGGAATATGTATTAATGAAGCATTTATTAACACACTGAGTAACTATTACTATAGGTCTAAATAATAAGATGTATAAATGTACGTTTAAATAGTTTATTAATAATTTACTTACATTTCCTAAATGATCTTATGAACTACTGACAACTCCTAAATAACTGGTTTGTAAATAATGTAATACTTAATTTAGAAATGATAAATTGATCATTAATAAAGTATGAAAATACAATTATTAAACACATTATAGATATGCTTATAAATCAAGAACAAAGCATTTATAGGTGTGTTTATAAACTGCTTATTAATGTCTATTAATGCTTTATAAATGATGAATTGACTGTTTACTAATGCTTAACTAATTCTTCATAGTGTGCAGTTATTATAAAGTGTTACCCATTACCATGCTAACAATCTTCCAAAAGTTGTCATGATTGAACTAATATTAAGAAAGATTAATAAATACTGTAACAAATGTATTGATCATTGTTAGTTCATGTTAGTTAATACATTAACTAATGTTAACAAATGAGACCTTATTGTAAAGTGTTACTGAAATTATAATATTTTAATGTCACAGTTTATATATTAATATACAAAAGTTGAAAAATACAAAAATCCCCTTGCACATAAAAGTGCACCTAATGGAAGAAACACCTGTGAATAAAATTCTCACCTCATAGGAACCATTAGGATTCTTTCTGGAGCTGAAGGTCATTGAGCCTCCATAGAAGTGAGAGGCAGTGGCTGTGGACGCCAGCAGCAGCAGGGCTGAGAGCAGAGCAGAGGCACGCATGATGCTCATGACTGAGGTTTCCTCTCTGATCACTGCGCTGCCCTTTTAAAGGACCTGATGGAGGAAGTCATCGAAAAATGAGACGCATATTTACCATAAAGATTTTCATGAAAGGAAAGACAAATGATATCTCACTTCTAATCCTAGCCTAAGAATGACTGGTATTCAATTGTTTTGCAGCTCCATTCCATCTCTGTACAACTAGACTCTGCTTGGAAGTTCTGATCAAGAGTTTCATTTTTTAATTATTTCCACTTAGTAATTTTAGTGCTTCAACTTAAACATTCCAGTTAGCTGCCAAGGCAACATTACTCATTTTTCCCCCGGTTTCACAGACAAGACTTAAGTTAGTCCTACTAAAATGCATGTTTGAGCTGTTTAAACTGAAAGTAATTTGCACTGACATATCTTAAAATATGTCAGAGCCATTGTTTTGTCTCAAGATGCACATCAGTATTGTGTTTATAAAAGCTGCTTAAATGTCCTAACTTCCAATATTTTATTTTATTTTATTTTATTTTGGCTTTATTTTAACTAACTTTAACTAAGGAAAAAAAAAAAAAAAAAAAAAAAAAAAACATTAACTACTACATTAACATATGCTACTGTGAATAAAAGCATTTCAGTGTTTAATTGCTCTCCTCAGATGCAATCAGAATTAAGTAAAAGATGCCACAGAATGTTGCTGGTAATCAAAGGTATATAAGTCATGTTTTATGCACTCATGAATAATGTTGTTAAATCTTTAGTTGTCATGACACTAAGTGAGGGAAGATATGTTTCCTCTTTCTGTTTTCCATTATTTCAATCTTAAATGTATAAATATTTATATATAAAAATATTTACACTGTTCCAAATTATTATGCTTAAGTGACATAGAAGGATTTTAGAACAATAAACATTCAGATTTTAGTTTCTCAAAGAAAGTGTTTGTCTCGTATCTTTTTAGAAATAGTTTCAGTCTCAAACTGTTTTTTGTTTTTGTTTTTGTTTTTTAGTAGTTTCCATGTATTCTTAGGTGAAAGAGAAACCTAGTTAAAGAGGTTGTTCCACATTATTAAGCAAATCGATTCTCATGAAATATGGGGAGGGGCAAAAAAAAATCTTTCTGAAGAAAAGAATTAAATAGTGCAATATCTTACAAAAGGCATAAAAACAACTAATATTTTGCAAAAAACTGTCAAAAGATTTGTGAGTGATTTAAGGCACAGAAGAACCCAGTCAGATAGAGGCTTATTAAAAGAAAGTTTCTGTCAAACAAATTTGTTGGCAGCTGTTTAAAAAAAAATTCACTGTTGAGCAGCAAACAGGTATTTGAAGCTGCCATCACAGATGTTTAGCTTGTTTAATTGTGACAGGGTGGAACAAGAACATGTTAAATGACAACACAGTTTTGCCACAGACTTTCAAGCATAAACTCATATAAGATTAAATATTCAAATAAAACTTTCGTTAAGAGAAACCAAGATCTGAACCATATTAGTGCAGCATTCCATCTTCTACTATTACAGAAGAAAAAAAAACTCACAGAAGAATAAATAACAGTCCTTACAGGAACATTGTGACAGGAATGGCTTTCTTTGTGAAAAGAAGAAACTCATATTGTAATTTAGAGGGGCAGCTCATGTTTCTATTATAATAAAGCAACTTTATAAATTAATTTATATGGATCACACTTTAGACATTTAAATTGATCTGTTCCATGTTTCACTACATGCTTATTCAGTCATCATTTTACCTAACACATTTATACATAAAAGGTCAAATGAATTAAATTATGTTTGAAAATATTTTTAAGAAATACTGAAGTCATAAAATAAATAAAATTAAATAAAATTAAATTAAATTAAATTGAATTTTAGAACCACTTGTTTACAAAAAGTACTAAATTCAGAGAGTTTTAGATACTAGAATAACTGGCTAAACAAGTGGGGGGGGGGAAGCATTTACGGGAACATCACAGCAAAACAGCTTTGCTTTCTTTTTTGAATGGTTTTGAAGACAGGTTGCATGTTCATTTTATAGAAAAAAAGAAATCCCGGAGGCTCCATTTATACGTTTGGAAGACACTGGCTGTCATGTTTGTAATTAGCAAGCAGGGGAGAAAAATACATTTAAATTAAAATAAAATAATATAAAATAAAAATAGACAAGGGAAACCAGAGTCATAGGTCTCATTTGGATAGCCAGACCCAGTGACCTGGCTGGTAGGTGGGATCAGGCCTAAGATGATGATCTGCTTGCTCCTTCTGGTGACGGACTGCTCTTTGAAGATGGACATGCACTTGATTCCAAATATCCTCACTCTGGCACATCCAATCATCGACTGCAGGCTGTCCAATGGTTCCTCAAACCAGGGGAACAGCAGTGGTTGGTAACCAAGGATGCAGTTAAAAGGGGTGAGGCATGTGGACGGTTTGTACAGGGAGTTCTGAGAATATTTCGCCCATGAAAGATAAAGGCTGCAATCGTATTACTTAAACTGGCAAAAAAAGCGCAGGAATCTTTCGAGTTCTAAATGGTTTGTTCACCCAAAAACAACATTTTTTGTCATTAAGTGCTCACACTCATGTCATCCCAAACCCGTATGACCTTAATTCATCTTCATAACACAAATTAAGATATTTTTGATGAAATCCAAGGGTTTCTGAACCACACATAGGAAGCAACGTCATTGCACTTTTTGAGGTCCAGAAAGGTATTAAAGACGTCGTTAAAATAGTTCATGTGACTGCAGTGGTTCAGCCTTAAAGGGTTAGTTCACCCGAAAATGAAAATAATGTTCCACACCCGTAAGACCTTCATTAATCTTCGGAACACAAATTAAGATATTTTTGTTGAAATCCGATGGCTCAGTGAGGCCTCCATAGCCAGCAATGACATTTCCT
Organism: Ctenopharyngodon idella; assembly: GCF_019924925.1. NCBI lineage: Eukaryota > Metazoa > Chordata > Actinopteri > Cypriniformes > Xenocyprididae > Ctenopharyngodon > Ctenopharyngodon idella. Next base: position 3,969,479 of record NC_067242.1, on the reverse strand, counting down.
CTCTCAAGATCCATTAATGTACTAAAAACATATTTAAATCAGTTCATGTGAGTACAGTGGTTCAATTATAAAGCGACGAGAATATTTTTGGTGCGTTGGCCAATACTGAGCCGGCGTACGGATGTAAACACGGAAGCCTGCTCTGCATTCACTAAGTCAACTGCGTATGAGTTTTCCTTCCTGCGAAGGGTGTTTCCCTTCGAGTTGAGGTGATCTGTAATAAAATCAAGGGCAATGTGAGACCATGGTTGTTGTGGTATTGGTAAGGGCTGTAGTAGTCCAGCAGGTGGTAGTTTATGGGATTTAGAAGTGGCACAAATATTACAGTTACGGATAAAGTTTTGAGTGTCTGTGGTGAGGGTTCTCCACCAAAATCAAGTCTGCAGCAGTTTGATAGTTGCCTGTATACATGGATGTCTCGAACATGGAGAAGAGTGAACACAACTCATAACCTGAAATCGTAATGTACTAGGAACAAATGTTCTTTGCGGAAAACAGTCCCTTGGAGGAGGTTCCAAATCCTGGGCTTGAGTAATGAGTAAAGATGGAAGATGGTAAAATGGGTTTGCTCATGTATGACAGAAAGGACGATATGTTATACTAAAGTCAAAATTTGTGAACAACAGTGCCCACCTTGCCTGAGGGGGTTTTAATATTTTAGTGGAACTCTAGATTGTGGTGGTGATCAGTGAGTACTTGAAATGGCTGTCTTGCCCCCTCCAGCCACTGTCAACATGCTTCAAGGGCTGCCTTCATGGCCAGTAACTCGCAGTTCCCCACATTTTTGCTCATACATAATTGCGCACTGGCAACGAGAGATTACGGGAAAAGACGGCACAAGGAAACAGTCTGGCAGGAGATTTGTTTTTTTGGGAAAGAATAGCTCCAATACCAGTGTACGAGGAGTCAATCTCAACCATGAAAGGTGGAGACAGATCCTTAGGGTGTAGGATGGGAGCACTGGTGAAACAGTGCTTGAGTTAATCAAAAGCCTGTTGGGCCATTGAATTTCTTACTTGTTCCATGAAGGAGGGACATGAGAGGGGAGGCCATAGGGCTGAAACTTCTAATGAAACATCTGTAGAAGTTAGCAAATCCAAGAAATCATTGTAATTCCTTAATGGTAGTTGGTACTGGCCAGGCCGGGATGACTTTAATCTTGGAGTTATCTGTGGCTGCTCCTTCAGTAATGAAGATGTATCCAGGAAGGAGATGCTGGTTTAGTGGAACTCACACTTCTTGAACTGTAGTTGGCTGTTGGATTAACCGCTGGATCCATGGTGGGCAAAGTTTTATGTGATACTGAGAGTTAGGATACATGGAGAAGTTTTATGTGATACTGAGAGTTAGGATCCATGTGCAGTTTATTAGTTGCAGATATCAGAATTACAAAGAATGTGCAAATAAAGGCAGCAGAGTGGTGAAGCGGCATATACTGTTACATACAATGTAACAGTTCCAGTCACACACAGCAGACAGAGTCCAGGCACGAATAAACAGTCCAAGAGAATCTGTCAGAGCAAACGTGAAAACAGGTGTGGGTCGATACACAGGCAAACAGTCCAATAATCCAGAACCAGGGAAGAGGCAAAAATTACATCCAAAAAAAAAAGAAAGGTCAAACACAGTTAAATCCAGTCCAAAGAAAAATTTAAATGCACAGAGACGTTTGCACAACAAAACAAAACTTTGCACTGAGCCAAGAGAGCTCAGCGTTTAAATAGGGCACCAGGGCCCGTATGTATAAAACTTTTAAGAAATGCTCTTAAGAATAGTCTTAAGTTTTGACTTAAGAAGTAGGACTTTTCTAAAAGTAGGAGACTTTTATAAAGAAGCTAAAAGCAACTTTTAGTAAAGTCTAAGACTGATTCTTAAGTGCTGACTTAAGTGTTGTGAACTAAGGACTACAATGATGTCAACTCAAAATGGCCGCCCTCAACCTCTGAATCAGCCAATAGAGTACCTCAGGGATGACGTGTTTTTGTAGGCAAAACCCAGAAGCGAGTTAGCATTTTAGGACTTCCAGTTCCATCGCCCCGAAGTCAATGGGTTTTTTGAATGGGTTTTTGCTAAATCGCCTGAAATAAGGTCTGTGGTTAACAAAGCCTCTAAATATTTTCACGTTTTGATCTATGACATAAAACACACCAGTTATAACCCGCTTGTGATTTTTTAAACCTTTACTGTGTCTTAAAAATGGCGGTTGCTAACAAATTGCTAAAAGGGACTACTTCCTTTGGCGGGGACTTTAGATGTCATCATGACAAACAGAACATTTGGACAGCATTTCTCATAAAAAAGTGGATAATTATTCATACACAGCGCAGATCATAATCAGCGAGCATGTTTTTGAATAAAGTTGTTTTCTAAATAAAGTTTGAGAAAGTTTGGTGTTTGGTGATGGCCAGTAAGGATTGATCCGTGACCATGGTGTGCTGTAGTCCGTTTATAGCCTACTGTTAGCTTTTTATATCTGACGACTTTATTTAGGCTTCAAAATGTATAAATGTTGTGTTAACTTGTAAAGATTATCTTGATAGACAAAACGTGTAAGTGTCATAACCCTTTGTTAAACACAGAGCTTATTTTTTGCATTTTTCCAAAAGTCAATGGGAAAAATGCATTGGCTTTCAATCGAGGGAACCCGTGCGCCACTAACTTCCAGGTTGGCCTACAAAAACACGTCATCCCCGAGGTACTCTATAGCGCGCCTGCAAGGGTGAAGTCACAGCAGCACAACACCAATAATTTATTGTTATTATATATATATAAAAAAAAACATTTAAAAAGACAATGAAAAGTTTTAATATTTACATTTATTTTTAAAAATGGCTTTGCATTGTGCAAAATTATCACAAATTAGTATTGATGGTGTGGAATCTTTTTCTACTGTTTTCTCATCTACAATTGGAGCAATGATGTGTCATGAGTTCCATCAATGGCTCCAACAACTCCAGGGAAGCCCACTGTCAACATAAAAGTGGCTTGCTTTTGCCTCATGGTTTGATGGTCAGTTGGAAAGTCAATGAACTGCCATAGAGTAGTCGCCAAATGTTATGTCCAGCCATATGAAAATTGACATCTTCAACCTTAATTCAAATATTTTTAAAAATTTGTAAAAAGATGTAAGCTTATTGCGTAGCTGTGCTTGGAGTCAATTGTTTCATGTGTGATAATAAAATAAAATTTCTAATTATTTCAAATTATTTTTGACCAGGCTATCGTACAAAGAAATTATGAACACATGCAAAAACAAGAGGACCAATGAAATATTAAAAACTGATCATGTTGTAGTCAATGTGTGCTTTTTTTCTGAGTTTTTTTTTTTGTTTTTCTGAAACCTGTAGCTGGTTTTTTTTTTTTTTTGCCAATTTTTGTCAGATATATACCTTTGCTTAGTTTATTGTTTTATTCTTCCCTTATATTTTAAAATATTTAAATAATATATATTTTCATATTTTGATGGTTTAAGTAAAACTGTAGGGTCATTTAAAAAAAAAAAAAAACTTTGCACATCAATTTTGGCCACTATGTTTGGTGTGGTAAGCTCAAAAGAATATCACTGCAATGAAGGTTTATGACTGGGCAAGCGCTTTAGGAACGCGTTTTTTATATTAGAAAAGCTTTTCAGCGCTGGAGAGAGCTAAGCGGGAAGGCCTGAAAACAGACAAGGAGGCTGCTTTGATTCCTTCTCATGTAAGTAACACTGGGTTTGATTGTCTGGAGCTGCTGTTCTGTTGGCGATTAACAACAAACTCTTGTTTGTATTTACTCTTGTGTACTGTACTGTAAGTTTTTGGGCTTCCTTGTCGTTCGTTCATCATCTGCGCTTTACTTTTCGTGAAGCATTTTGTTGCGCGTCAGCTGTGATAAACAGACATCCACTCTCGTATTGCGTGTGTAACAGCAGCCAGATAGTGAGAGATGAGCAGGTAAACTACTGCACACTGACACCTGCTAGAGCATGAGGTGTTTAGTGTCATTGTTAGTGCACTCGCCTCGCATGCCAGCAGCGTTCGGAGCAGGGTGGTTAGTATTGGAGGGTGAGTTTTGGAGGCGGAGCAATGAAGAGAGGTGTGTTTGTTTGGGTTTATTTCAAATATCAACAGTGTTCAACAACAAATTTGAGAAATCGCATACAGCACCTTTAAATGTATTAAAATGCATTAAACATGTTAATTATTGTTTAAGTAATATTTATTAAATTTATTTAAAGTTATTACATTTCTTATTAGGTCAGTTACAAAAAGAATTGACAATCAAGTTTATATCATAACTCCAATACATCCTATCTTCATTGGAATCCGTGTGTCTCCTCTTCTTTGCTGCCATCTTGTTACTCTTAACAAGGTTAAGAGACCTCTCCAGCTCTCTTAAATAATTTAGGAGCTAAGACCTAGTCTTGACACTTAAGAATAAGTAAGATTCATAAAGGTTCCTAAGTCTAAGAATAAGAGTAAAATTACGTCATTCTTAGAATTTTGACACACTTAAGATTAAAATTTTACTCTGAGCGGCTTTATACATACGGGCCCAGGAGTATTTCCTTTTTCATAGGACTGCAGGTGTTTTACCGCATTAATGCTACCCATGAACTAAACATTTAACTTGACATTTACAGGAACAATTTAAGCAAATTTAAATTTAAATTTGAGCAATTTAAAAAAACTCAAAACCTGTTACAGGTACTTTCTTCTTTTCCCAGAAGCAAAAAATAAACCTTTACATTGTGGTAAGTGAAATGCATTTCAATGCTTATGTTGCACAATAAAAACTTAATCACAACAACTTTTCTTGTGGTTAAGTTTTTATTGTGCAACATCAACATTTAAATACCTGTAACAGGTTTGGTGAGTTTTTTTAAACTGCTCAGGTGTTGTTAGTAAATGTTTTCCACTTTGAAACAGTGCATTTTAAATGAGCCTTGGCCCTCAGGACACGACGGCGCTTCTGGACCATGTTCACAAATGGCTTTCTTTTTGCATGTTAGAGCTTTAGTTGGCATCTGCAGATGGCACAGCGGATTGTGTTTACTGACAGTGGTTTCTGGAAGTATTCCTGGGCCCATTTAGTAATGTCATTGACACAATCATGCTGATGAGTGATGCAGTGTTGTCTGAGGGCCCGAAGACCACGGGCATCCAATAAAGGTCTTCGGCCTTGTCCCTTACGCACAGAGATTTCTCCAGTTTCTCTGAATCTTTTGATGATGTTATGCACTGTAGATGATGAGATTTGCAAAGCCTTTGCAATTTGACGTGAGGAACATTGTTTTTAAAGTATTCCACAATCCTTTTACGCACTCTTTCACAGCTCTGCCCATCTTTACTTCTGAGAGACTCTGCCTCTATAAGACATCCCTTTTATAGCTAATCATGTTATAGACCTGATATCAATTAACTTAATTAGTTGCTAGATGTTCTCCTAGCTGAATCATTTCCAAATTTCTTGCTTTTTCAGCCATTTGTTGCCCCCATGCCAACTTTTTTGAGACCTGTAGCAGGCATCAAATTTGAAATGAGCTCATTTAGTGGATAAAAGTTTAAAATGTCTCCCTTTAAACATTTGTTATGTTATCTATGTTCTATTGTGAATAAAATATTGGCTCATGTGATTTGAAAGTCTTTTAGTTTTCATTTTATTCAAATTTTAAAAACGTCCCAACGTTTCCGGAATTCAGGTTGTACTTAAGTAAAATTATCTGCCAGTTGAGTAATAAAAATAATCGAAATGCTAACGGAAAACAAGTTTATTCAGAGTGTCTATTTACACTAATAGCATATGTAATTTATTGGCTTCAGTAGCAGTTACACGTAAGGTGCTTAGAACTAGCTTGTGATGCGATTGACCCGGGTTTGAGTCCGCCTTTTGCCGAGCTCACTCTTCTCCTTTTTCCCAGCACATACCACATCAGAAAGGCATTTATTTTCAATAAAAATGAAAAAATGTTCTAAAAGTGGAACTGTTTAATAATAATAAAAGTATTTATAATTTTAATAAATATAATAATTATAATATTCTTGTACTGTTCTCTTCATTTGTTTTGCTTTCCAAACATGTAACATAAATAAACAGCAAGCCAAACTCTGTTCAAGAACCAGGATATGAAAGCTCCTTTAATAGTCCAATGTGTGGTTTACACAGGCAAACTTAATGGCCACTGAACCGAGTAAAACTGTAAATTAAATAAAAGAAATATAGAAAACTTATTACAATCAAAATGACATCATGCCATCATGATATTAACATTGCAACGAGTGAAATGTATATAGATATATCGTTAACTCAGGTTAGAAGCATTATCAATTCAGCACGTTAGTGCTGATCGCCAATAACGTAAACATCTTTGATTATATCACGTTAAACTCTTGCAATATATACTAAACAGATGGATGATTCAAATAAACTTACAGCCATTGCTTTCGACAAGGTTTAAAAGAAGGATCGAATCAGATGCAACACAAACATATGTCAAGCGTCTGCGCTGTAAGCTTGCTATTTCCTGTTACCCAAGTGTGGCGCTCGTGGAAACACATCAAAATTAAAGTCCTCACTTATGAACTTACATAATAGTGGATAGATAAAACGATACTCATGCAAATGTCCATCACAAATTATGCACAGCCTCTAACAGAGGCAGAACACTCACCGTCTGGCATTATTAATGCCATTATAAAAGTCTGTGTTTAGTCTTACTTAGTATTCTTTGGCTAGCAGTAAGATCACATCAGAAATTGGTCGTAGGAATGTTTTCACGTTATCACTTGAGGTTGTCTTAACCTCTACCTTGCGGAACTTTCTGTCACTGCTCGGGAAGACGGATGTGATTAAGCCCAAAGGCCAGTCGTTCTTTGAGGACTGAGCTTGCTTCAACAGCACAACATCTCCAACATGCAAGTTTCAATGAGTCTCATGCCACTTGCATTGGGGTTGGAGTGTACTGATGTATTCTTTTCACCATCGGCTCCAGAATTCATTGGCCAATGCCTGCACTTGCCTCCACTGACATCTCAGGAGGTCTTTTTCAGCATAGTTCTCACTCTGGGCAGGTTCTCCTGGCTTTTGGGTTAAAAGCATTGCTGGAGTGAGTATACATGGAGAATATGGATCTGATGAGACAGGAACCAGAGGTCTAGCATTTATAATTGCCGACACCTCTGCCATCAGAGTGCAAAGTACCTCATGAGTCAAGTGAGCATGTTTCTTCTGCAACAGCATACCGTCTAGAATCCTACGGGTTACACCAATCATGCGTTCCCATGCTCCCCCCATGTGGGAGGCGTGTGGAGGATTGAATTCCCACGTACAGCCATTCTAATGGAGGTATTTCAGAAGACTAGTCTGTTTTTTGTTTTTTTTTGTTGTTGGCTGCATGCCCAGTTCTTGGCTGGCTCCGACAAAGTTGGTCTGTCCAATCTGATCTGCTTTGCTGGTCCCCTTACAGCAAAAAACCTTTGCAGAGCATTGATGCAACTGGCAGTGTTCATAGTCTCTATATGTACTGCTCTTATACTCATACACATGAAAAGTATAGCCCACCTCTTGTTTTCAGCCACACCGCCTCTGGTGCGCCGAGTGACCAATGTCCAATGGACCAAAAACGTCTAACCCCACATATGTAAATGGAGGAGATGTACTGAGGCGTTCAGGTGGAGGATCTGCCATCTTTTGAACTTCCAGCTTTCCTCTGAGTCTACGGCATGTCACACAATGCTGAAGGATTGAGTTTCTCAATCTTTTCCCACCTAAAAGCCAGCCAGTCGGATTGCTCCTTCTGGGAATTGTCTGCCTTGATGGTGTACTTTGGAGTGGTAGTAACTCTCCAACAGCTTGGCGACATGACTTTGCTTTGGGAGGATGATGGGATTTTTCACCTCTGAAGAGTGTTTCAGACGTCTTTGACCCCTCAAGAGACCGTCATCGATGTAGGGGTCGAGATTCCACAGCGTACTTGAACAGGAAACTTGTTTGTCCCTCTGCAGAGCAGCATACTCCTCTGGATATAGGTGTCTTTGGATGTGTATAAGTATTAGTCTCTTTGCTGCTGTCTGTTCTTCGGGTGTACAACAGATTTATGCTCCCCGCCATGGCACAATTTCTCTTTCACCTTGATGTGGCTCATGCATGGAGTGAGAATAGATAGGTGGCCATTCTCCAGGATGTTAGTTTTAAAGACACTCAACATCGGCTTATGGGCTTTGTCAATGCAAACATCACCTAAAATCACCCAGCCTAAATCTAATCGCTGCGCAAAAGGTACATTGTGAGGCCCATTGATTTGTTGTCTTGCTTTGTGTACACGGATCATGTCTCTTCCCAGCAATATTAAGATCTGAGCATGAGGATCTAGCTTCAGGATGAACTGTGCCACAGGTTTCAAGTGTGAATGAGCAAGGGCGACCTCTGGAGTGGGTATTTCAGATCTGTTGCTCATTATCTAGTTACACTCGATCAATGGTGGGAGATCAAGACATGTATTACCATCCAGCATCTCTATTTGGAAGCTGACCACTTTCCTTCCAGACATTTCTATGGAACCAGCGCATGTTCTCAGCAAATATGGAGAAGGGTTACTCTGGACTTCAAACAGCTCAAATAACTTTCCTTTGGCCAGCGAGTGGTTGCTTTGGTCGTCAATTATGGCATACATCTTGATAGCTTGTTCCCATTGCTCTAGACGAAATACACGCTCCAAGCACATTTTCACACAGGATTGCATTGGAGCACTTTCTCCACAAACTTCTGTACACTTTGAAGTTACCTCTGGGGTAGCATTGTTCTGCTGTTCTGTGTCTGGTTCTTGCATCTGAGGTGTTGAGCTATGTCTGGATACATGACTGTGCAATGTCTATCAGAATCACACTCAGCACATTTGAGGATCGCGAGACATTCTCTGGCTACATTATTCGTAGAGAGCAACACTTGAAACATCTTTTATGTTCTTTGAGGAGGTTCTTGCGTTCTATCAATGACCTTTTCCTGAAGGCTCTGCATTTTGACAGGGGATGTGATTTGTTGTGAATAGGGCAGTACTTCGTCAAGTCTGTTTTGATAGTCTCTTTTGCGTTCACTAAATCTGACAGTTCAGGTAATTACGCGTCTCCTTTCGCTGAAAGTATCGCCATGAGCAGGTCTGCGAACTCCCTGAGTTTCACATTGTCTTTTGGAGATAGACATGGAAAATTATCCAGTCGCTTGAATAAGGCACTTTCTATCACTTCTGGAGTGGCATAACATTCTTGAAGTCTCATCCAAGACAGTTGAAGAGCAGCTTGTGGATTAGTGACATACACTGCTGCTTTTCAAATGATCTGACGATTCCCTCCCCAGCCACTTGACTAATAAGTCTAACTCTTCACCAGCTGAGAGCTGCAAGTCTTGCATGGCATTAACAAATGAAGACTCCCAGGCTCTAAAGTTCTCTGGATTATCGTCAAACTTGGTAAGCCCTGTGGTGATTAGCTCTCTACGTGCTAAGAATTTAGCAAAGTCTAGCATAGGCTCAGCTTGGCTTTGAGAGAATTGTTGCGTATCCGAATGGACTGCATACCTTTGTGAAGCAGGTTCTTGGCATGGAGATGCTTTAGATGCAGTATTCGGTATCGGATGAGGCAGATTATACAGGGAATCTGGATATCTTATGCTCTGCAGACATTTACTGTCACATATTCTGCTCCGTTCTTGAATTGTATCTGCATCACCATCATATGCAGTGCTCATGCTCTGAGACTTATCAATCAAACGTGGAGTCGATTCCTTTACACAGGCTGACGAAGAGATATTTAGAGGTAGGGTGGAAAAGTCAGAGCTCATTTGAGTCTGATGTTTTACGTATTCCTCTGTTCTCATTGAAATCACGTGATGAAAGTGTGCTTATCTCACTGCAACCATCATCACATTCCATTGCTGCTGCTGCTGTCTCTAATGCTTCCGCTTCTGCCAGAGCAGCTGCAGCTTTTTTTTTGATTTCCAACGCTTCTAGACTCGCTTCCACCATAGCTCTTTCCTGTTCCAGCCTGACTTTCTCCTTTTTCATTTCAAGCTGTCTTTTTTCAAATGCCATCTTGGCACGAGCAGCTTCTGCTGAGGCTCTAGCTTTAGTAGCAGCGCTAGCAACTGAACACTTGGAGGAAGAAAATGAGCATTTAGAACTGACTTCTGAAGATGCCTTTTCTTTTCCTCCATTCCCTTCAGTTTGCATGTTTGCATCTGCATGTTCCTCTTGCACCCGCTGATCCATGGCTTTTTACTGTACTGTTCTCTTCATATGTTTCGCTTTCCAAGCGTGTAATATAAATAAACAGCAAGCCAAACTCTGTTCAAGAGCCAGGATATGAACGCCTTGCTCTTTTAATAGTCCAATGTGTGGTTTACACAGGCAAACTCAATGGCCATTGAACAGAGTAAAACTGTAAATAATTAAATAAAAGAAATATAGAAAACTTATTACAATCAAAATGGCATCATGCTTATTAACAGTGCAATGAGTGAAATGTATATAGATATATCGTTAACTCGGGTTAGAAGCATTATCAATACAGCACGTTAGCGCCGATCGCCAATAACATAAGCATCTTTGATGATATCACGTTAAAGTCTTGTAATATATACTAAACAGATGAATGATTCAAATAAACTTACAGCCAGCGCTTTCGACAGGGTTTAGAAGAAGGATCGAATCAGATGCAACACAAACATATCTCGAGCGTTTGCTGTGCCATGAGTTCGCTATTTACCCAAACACGTCAAAATAAAAGTCCTCACATAGGAACTTACATAACAGCGGCAGATAAAACTAAACTTATAAAGAATATTAAACAATCACGAAAATATAATGTTTATATATGCAAATGTCCATCACAAATTATGCACAGCCTCTAACAGAGGCAGAACAATTCTATTATTGCATCCTGTTAATGTACAACAACTGAGGTGCAAAAACTATGTATGCTGCATTATTTTTCTTACTCCGTTGGCAGATAAATTGCTAAATAAGAAAAATGCACTTTTCAAATTTATTTATTTATTTTTATTTTTATTTTTTCTGCCCGTGGGATACTATGAAAATGCATATTAGTTCAATAACAATGTTCTGCCAGTATTCACCTCTGATATTATAACAGTGATAAGAATTAAACTTATATTGAGTCAGAAGTATGCAGACGTCTTTTTGCCGGGTGCTGTTGCCATGGTCAGTCGTAATTTCTGAGCTCCATTGATTGTGGCTTTTCATAGTTGTGGTGCTTATCTCAGAGGCTGCGTCCGAAACCACCTACTCACTGAGTAGGTACTTAATTTCAGTAAGTACTTACTTAATGAGCGCTAAAAGAGTAGGTACTATATAGCCTGATCTCAGTGAGTATGAAGGCAATCCAGATTTCATTGTTATCATGTGACCTACGACGTTATCATAAGCGCAACAACTTAAAAGATATGAGCGATAGGTTTAATTCATCTGTCTGTAAATATCTTGATATTGATTAAACTTGCTCATTTTGTGGTCTTGTTGAAGAAACAGCTGCCCATTTTTTTTGTGACTGTAGTACAACCAATAAATTTGGGGTTGATTAAAGTTCTTATATTTTTAACCCTACTAATATTACAAAAACCCAAAATCGCTATCTCTTGAATTTTCATCCACAAGCAAAAGTGGCTTAAATCTCCTTTATGTTTTCATCTTTTTCTTGTTGAATTTATCTCTCGTTTCATCCCTCAGACTTATAGATAACAAATAAATAAATGAATAAATATTTTTGATGCATAATGATGAATTATTCAAATATATTTAACCTTGTCATTGTGCTTTTTCTGTCTATATAATCTCATACTATGATGTACACAAACCCATGATATTTATGTTTTTTGTCATTATGATTGTTCATTGTTAAAGATAAAACAATGGTATTTTCCCTGACCTTGTATGTAATTATAAGTTCTGCAAAAAAAAAAAAAAAAAGATATGAGCGACAGGTGCCCAATTTTCAGTCAAGCAATGAAGTAATACATGAATTAATAAAACAATTATATATTTTTTTTACTGACAACAATAGGAAACATGAATAAGTAAAAGAATGAATAAAAGTAACCATCACAATAAATAAATACATATACAAGTCAACAGCACATCAACAAGCTTTATTTAAACTTAATGTTCTAACAATCATGTATTTGCAGTCAGTGAACCCTACATCCCACTGCCATCTAAACACAGCTGTGCCAGTTCTGCAGCTTTATTTTGATGAAGCAGCTGACCACCATGAACACCTTCGCCTGTCATCAATCATATTCCTCATTGCTGCTCTTCTCAGTGGGGACATCTTTGATCCAAAGGATGAGGAAGACCACGATGAAGGACCCCTGAACCACACAACCTTGAAGCAAGAGTGGGAGAAGATGTGTGGGACAATCTGGCTGCCGCTGTGTCTGCTCCAAACATTCATGTGCCTGCTCTCCATCAGCATGACTACCTGTAAAACAATTAAACAGGCTAAAACGTTTTACAACTCATGTCAGCATTCCGTTTCTTGCCATATTTCATTTCATATTTTTACATGCTAATTTTTGTTAAAACTTTATTACTTTTGTACTATAGTGGGCTAAACCACTGAACTTGTAAGCAGAAGGTTGCTGGTTCGATCTCCACAGCCGTCACCACCAGTGTGTCCTTGAGCAAGACACTTTATTCAGGTTGCTCCACGGGGATCGTCCTTGTCGTAAGAGCACTGTAAATCTCTTTGGATAAAAGCATCTGCCAAATGCATAAATGTAAATGTGATTTTTGTAAATTCTTTTTTGTAAGTGTCTTGGGCACAAATGCTCAATAAAGCTGCTTATTTCTTAAAGTTTACTTTTTCAAGGTACTACTATAATATAAATGCATACATACATTTCTTACAATTTCTGTTTGGGGAGCTTAAAGGGTTAGTTCATTATTAACTCACCTTCATGCTGTTTAATCCCTATGTTTGTTTGTTTTGTTTTTATTGTTGTTGTTTTTTCTGAACACAAGGGTAATTTTGGTCAAGTTTGTCCTGCTGGTTTCTTTTTCCCTTTTTTCCCCACAAATGCTGCCATCACCTTGCCTTGCAGGCTCTGCTCCACAACAAAAGTTCCCATTCAGTCAGTCACGTTTGACGTTACGGCGATACTGACATAATGGGGTCTCGCTTGGGAGCCCAATCACCTCCAAGGGATACAAAACAAGCCAATGGGAATTGGCCAGTGAGATTTACATGCCGGACCACGCCCCCGGCATCTGGGTATAAATAGACCTGGCATACTCACCTGCACTCATACTTTTGCTTCGGAGCCGATCGGTTTGGATCTTCCTTTCTCCTCTGAGAGTGAATATTCTTGAAAAAAAGAGTACAAAACAGCAATTTTAATTGCTTAAGACCAGTTCCTTCAACAGCAATTTTAATTGCTTTTGTTGTTTTTGGCACGCTCAGCGGTGGGTGTGACGGCGCGCTGCCCACAGGACGGTGCTGTTTTCTTTCTTTCCTGGCGTTTTGGTCATGGCTGAGAAAACGTGGGATTTGAGTTCCGAAGCACTCTTCCCCGGGGGTAAGGAACAGCAGCTTCGACCTTCTCCATGGTATCGCCCTGTCCTCTCCATCCCACTGGTATGGAAGACATTCCTGGGCTTACTCTGGGCGCTGGAGGGTTACGAGTAGGGGCCGCACTTGCATTGGGCACGCTACGGCTTGCCAGCATCTGCCTCCCTAACACTCGTAACGTGGTTCAGTCGCTATGGCGCTTTCCACTGGACCCCATTACGTCAGTATCGACGTAACGTCGAACGTGACTGACTGAATGGGAACGTCTAGGTTACTATTGTAACCCCCGTTCCCTGAAGGAGGGAATGGAGACGTTACGTCCCCCTGCCATAGCTCTGAGTCACCGCTGAGCGGCCAGATGTCTATCTCGGCTCCTCAGCAAAAATATGAATGCAGGTGAGTATGCTGGGTTTATTTATACCCAGGATGCCGGGGGCGTGGTCTGGCATGTAAATCTCACTGGCCAATTCCTATTGGCTTGTTTTGTATCCCTTGGAGGTGATTGGGCTCCCAAGCGAGACCCCATTATGTCAGTATCGACGTAACGTCTCCGTTCCCTCCTTCAGGGAACGGGGGTTACAATAGTAACCTAGACGTTCTGCAGCAAATGCACAGAAATCAAGATTCAGAGTCAAGTGCTGTAATAACTCTGTTTGAAATTACAATAATTAAAATAAACTACAACTTAATATTTAAATAGATTTTTATTCATTTCTGTAGTATACTCACTCAAAGCCTTTGATGGCAGCATTCCTTCATCAGCATCTCTTCACCAGATAAATACACGTGTGTTCATCTGTTCCTTTAACATCCAGACAAGATTCAAGTTTCCTCAGTGATTTATGTGCTCAATACTACATTTACATGTTGAGGTTGCTGCTGACTTGTTAACTTACTTTGTATCCAACACAAATGTTCCTTAATTTATCAACAGTACCAATGGACAAATAAAATAGATAACTTATGTCTAGTTACTTGTACATTTGTTTATTTACATTACTTACACAATGTAGGCTGTACATGTAATGAAAACAGTGTTGACAACAGTGAATTCTACATAATAGCACACAAATCACTCAAATGTCTATTTCATGTTGTGATGTGCTAATCATCTGCAATACTTATCGAAGATTTTCCTGTCAGATGTTAAATAAACATTTAGTAAGCGTCTTTATGATGTATATGGTTTAGAATTTATGTAAATCCACTTTGGGGACATACGTGTACTTACTGGAGCTCCCCTGTTAGCTATACATAATAGAACGTGTTTTTACAGCTAAATCACAAGTATGCTATACTCTCTAGCATCTTTACACCTTCATCACTTCAACAGTTTACTCTGCAGTTGTTCAACAAATGCGATTTTAACACAAGGAACCATGTTTACTCAGATTTAAAAACACTCGCGCTGCTTTTCTCCTCCATGTATAATTATGACGTATCCTTTCCCGTGGCCTTCTGGGAAAGCTGGGATAGAAAAGTATCTGACGATGAGTGCTTCAGAATCTGGGCGGGATGCAGTAGGCCATCCGGAAACTTCTCGCCTACTCTTTTATGAATACTGAGGTTTCGGACATACTACTCCTTTCATGTACTGTTTTCTCCATATAGTAGGTAAGTAGGCATATTCAGACGCGTTTAAAGCAGACGCACGTCCAAATCTCGCGAGAATTAGTACATCACCCAGGTAATTCTCTCCTACTCTTTTATGAATACTAAGGATTCGGACATACTTATTCGCTCGCCTACTGTTTTTCACCTACTATATAGTAGAGAAGTAGGCTGCTTCGGACGCAGCCAGAGTCAACCTACTCAGAGTTAATTGAACTAACACAATTCAGCTGTTCTGAAACCAAAAACTCAGAGTTTCCCATCTCAGGGTAAGTCAACTCAGAGTTCAAGTTTTAACTAAAGCAAAAACAAACTTTAAACAATAACAAACAAACTCAAAAGGTGACACCCATATCACCCCTGTGAAAAAGTAAATCTAATTAGGGCCTGAGCACCGATGGTGTGAGTGAGGACCCTATTGTAATTGCTCAGCCAATTTTTCTTCTTCTCCAAAATAAATTGCATTTTTGAGGGCCTAAACATGCTCGAAAACTCATGAAACTTTGCACACGCGTCAGAAGTGGTGAAAATTTACATCTGATATGGGTTTTAGAATTAGGTGTGGCAAAACGACTCGATAGCGCCACCTACAAAATTTCAAGTAAGTGCCCTTCGCGCTACATTTCACGTACAGGTATGAAATTCGATAGAGACATGTAACAGCCCAATACCTACAAAAAAGCCCCATGTTCTATTTTAACAAACTCCTCCTAGAGCTTTAATCAGATCAACATCATATTTGGTCAGTCTAATCTAAAGGCCCTTGTGACGTTAAATTGTGAAGATCTAGAGTTTTCACTGAAGGGCGTGTCCGTGGAGGCCTGGCAAACTTTGATGTTTCGTCATGAAACAGGAAGTTGTTGTAACTCGGGCATACAATGTCCAAACTGTCCGAAACTTCACATGTTTTACAAACCTGATTCCAAAAAAGTTGGGACACTGTATAAATTGTGAATAAAAAAGGAATGCAATAATTTACAAATCTCATAAACTTACATTTTATTCACAATAGAATATAGATAACATATCAAATGTTGAAAGTGAGACATTTTGAAATGTCATGCCAAATATTGGCTCATTTTGGATTTCATGAGAGCTACACGTTCCAAAAGAGTTGGGACAGGTAGCAATAAGAGGCCGGAAAAGTTAAATGTACATATAAGGAACTGCTGGAGGACCAATTTGCAACTTATTAGGTCAATTGGCAACATGATTGGGTATAAAAAGTGCCTCTCAGAGTGGCAGTGTCTCTCAGAAGTCAAGATGGGCAGAGGATCACTAATTCCCCCAATGCTGCAGCAAAAAATAGTGGAGCAATATCAGAAAGGAGTTTCTCAGAGAAAAATTGCAAAGAGTTTGAAGTTATCATCATCTACAGTGCATAATATCATCCAAAGATTCAGAGAATCTGGAACAATCTCTGTGCGTAAGGGTCAAGGCCGGAAAACCATACTGGATGCCTGTGATCTTCGGGCCCTTAGACGGCACTGCATCACATACAGGAATGCTACTGTAATGGAAATCACAACATGGGCTCAGGAATACTTCCAGAAAACATTGTCGGTGAACACAATCCACCGTGCCATTCGCCGTTGCCGGCTAAAACTCTATAGGTCTAAAAAGAAGCCATATCTAAACATGATCCAGAAGCGCAGGTGTTTTCTCTGGGTCAAGGCTCATTTAAAATGGACTGTGGCAAAGTGGAAAACTCTTCTGTGGTCAGACGAATCAAAATTTGAAGTTCTTTTTGGAAAACTGGGACGCCATGTCATCTGGACTAAAGAGGACAAGGACAACCCAAGTTGTTATCAGTGCTCAGTTCAGAAGCCTGCATCTCTGATGGTATGGGGTTACATGAGTGCATGTGGCATGGGTAGCTTACACATCTGGAAAGGCACCATCAATGCTGAAAGGTATATCCAAGTTCTAGAACAACATATGCTCCCATCCAGACGTTGTCTCTTTCAGGGAAGACCTTGCATTTTCCAACATGACAATGCCAGACCACATACTGCATCAATTACAACATCATGGCTGCGTAGAAGAAGGATCCGGGTACTGAAATGGCCAGCCTGCAGTCCAGATCTTTCACCCATAGAAAACATTTGGCGCATCATAAAGAAGAAGATGCGACAAAGAAGACCTAAGACAGTTGAGCAACTAGAAGCCTGTATTAGACAAGAATGGGACAACATTCCTATTCCTAAACTTGAGCAACTTGTCTCCTCAGTCCCCAGACATTTGCAGACTGTTATATAAAGAAGAGGGGATGCCACACAGTGGTAAACATGGCCTTGTCCCAACTTTTTTGAGATGTGTTGATGCCATGAAATTATGAACTTATTTTTCCCTTAAAATGATACATTTTCTCAGTTTAAACATCTGATATGTCATCTATGTTGTATTCTGAATAAAATATTGAAATTTGAACTTCCACATCATTGCATTCCTTTTTTATTCACAATTTGTACAGTGTCCCAACTTTTTTGGAATCGGGTTTGTATTAGAGTCCTGACCTGAAGACATCTACATAGCAATATTCAGTTACAGTCATAGCGCCACCTGTGGGTAACAGGACATGACATGTTTTAGACTGTGATTAATTCCTCATAGAGACTTAACCAGATTAACATCATATATGGTCAGTCTAATCTTAAGGCCTTTGCAATGTTAAATTGCAAAGATCTTGAGTTTTCGTTGGAGAGCATGTCCGTGGCGGCCTGACAAAGTCTGATGTTTCGCCATGAAAGACAAAGCTGTTGTAACTCAAGCATACAGTGTCTGATCTGCTCCAAACTTCACATGTTTGATAATAGTCCTGGCCTGAAGACATCTACATGGCAATATTCAGTGACAGTCAAAGTGCCACCTGTTGGCAGCAGGAAGTGTGGCACTTTGAAATGACTTTGTCATATTTTCCTTGTATTTACTCGCATACAGTGGGTACGGAAAGTACTCAGACCCCCTCAAATTTTTCACTCTTTGTTATATTGCAGCCATTTGCTAAAATCATTTAAGTTCACTTTTTTTCCTCATTAATGTACACACAGCATCCCATATTGACAGAAAAACACAGAATTGTTGACATTTTTGCAGATTTATTAAAAAAGAAAAACTGAAATATCACATGGTCCTAAGTATTCAGACCCTTTGCTGTGACACTCATATATTTAACTCAGGTGCTGTCCATTTCTTCTGATCATCCTTGAGATGGTTCTACACCTTCATTTGAGTCCAGCTGTGTTTGATTATACTGATTGGACTTGATTAGGAAAGCCACACACCTGTCTATATAAGACCTTACAGCTCACAGTGCATGTCAGAGCAAATGAGAATCATGAGGTCAGAGGAAGTGCCTGAAGAGCTCAGAGACAGAATTGTGGCAAGGCACAGATCTGGCCAAGGTTACAAAAAAATTTCTGCTGCACTTAAGGTTCCTAAGTGCACAGTGGCCTCCATAATCCTTAAATGGAAGATGTTTGGGACGACCAGAACCCTTCCTAGAGCTGGCCATCCGGCCAAACTGAGCTATCGGGGGAGAAGAGCCTTGGTGAGAGAGGTAAAGAAGAACCCAAAGATCACTGTGGCTGAGCTCCAGAGATGCAGTCAGGAGATGGGAGAAAGTTGTAGAAAGTCAACCATCACTGCAGCCCTCCACCAGTCGGGGCTTTATGGCAGAGTGGCCCGACGGAAGCCTCTCCTCAGTGCAAGACACATGAAAGTTTGCTAAAGATGCATGGAGTTTGCTAAAGATGGTGAGAAATAAGATTCTCTGGTCTGATGAGACCAAGATAGAACTTTCTGGCTTTAATTCTAAGCGGTATGTGTGGAGAAAACCAGGCACTGCTCATCATCTGTCCAATACAGTCCCAACAGTGAAGCATGGTGGTGGCAGCATCATGCTGTGGGGGTGTTTTTCAGCTGCAGGGACAGGACGACTGGTTGCAATCGAGGGAAAGATGAATGCGGCCAAGTACAGGGATATCCTGGACGAAAACCTTCTCCAGAGTGCTCAGGACCTCAGACTGGGCCGAATGTTTACCTTCCAACAAGACAATGACCCTAAGCACACAGCTAAAATAACGAAGGAGTGGCTTCACAACAACTCTGTGACTGTTCTTGAATGGCCCAGCCAGAGCCCTGACTTAAACCCAATTGAGCATCTCTGGAGAGACCTAAAAATGGCTGTTCACCAACGTTTACCATCCAACCTGACAGAACTGGAGAGGATCTGCAAGGAGGAATGGCAGAGGATCCCCAAATCCAGGTGTGAAAAACTTGTTGCATCTTTCCCAAAAAGACTCATGGCTGTATTAGATCAAAAGGGTGCTTCTACTAAATACTGAGCAAAGGGTCTGAATACTTAGGACCTGCAAAAATGTCAACAATTCTGTGTTTTTCTGTCAATATGGGGTGCTGTGTGTACATTAATGAGGAAAAAAATGAACAAATTAACTTAAATGATTTTAGCAAATGGCTGCAATATAACAAAGAGTGAAAAATTTAAGGGGGTCTGAATACTTTCCGTACCCACTGTACATGCATGTAGCCCACTGTTCACTGTTTTCCTGATGCCAACGGGTGGCGTTGAGCCCGGGTGCAAGGGCCCTTTCATCGCTGCTTGCAGCTTTAACATCTGTTTGAAACTGTAATTTTATACAATCCTTCCTCATCTCTGTGAAGAAATCTTGGCTCATTCCTGGCAGAACTGCTTGAACTCAGACAGACTTGTTGGTTAAGTATAACCTGCTCTTCAAGTCGTGACACATTACTGTTTTTGACATCAAGGTGTAGGAGTTAACAAAAAAGGATCAGTCCAAATGTTGGTTTGTTAATCCTTTTTGATCACTGCAAAGCACTGTACTGTAACTGTTGTTCTTTGCAGTAATGTGCACACATTTTAAATATGGACACTATTTGTGTCATGTTGGTAAATGAGGACTTAGAAACAGAGATTGTTAACACTGTCTGTATTTAATAAGCTGGCAATGAACAGAAAATGCAGATAATGGATTACCAAGCCCAGGCCCGGTTCCAGAATCAAATCGGGCGCTCTAGCCTTAATGCACACCTATTCTAATTTTGTCAATCATTGCAATTTCGAGAGTGAATTCGAGAGTGCATTTGCAGTGTGTACATCATGTCTACACTTAATTTCTGTTAATGAGAGGGTTCGCACGCTTGAATAACTCAGGACTGAACAAAATCTCTGGCGTTTTGGAGTGGTGAGTCGATTGACTAGCTTAACCTCTGATTGGCCATTGTGTTCAAGAAATCAACAGATATGTCTGTGATTGGCTACATTGCTCAACACTGCAAAAGCATGTTGTAAATAGAAACATTTGACGTTTTACAGAGCGTAAACACAAATACGCACTGGAGTGTTTGCCAAATCTGTTTCGCCAATGTCCTATTATTACAGGATCAACTGAGGGTGCTCTTGCTCTCATTTGAAGGTGATTAGCACCACTAGCACCCCCATGGAACCGGGCCTGACCGAGACTCAAAGGTTGGTGTTGTATAGCATTTACTAAGCACTGCACGTTGGGCTGAAGAGAAGAAAGTTGCAAACAGAGATCAAACAGACATTAAGCTTATGCTGGTAAAATAGTGTAAAGTAAAGCTAAAATAAGCTAAATAATGTAGTGCTTCATTTCAGCAACACAGAGCGGTTGTTCTCAGCTCCCACATGTGAAGACTAGTGTTAGGTAGTCACTACTGTATTTTCTTCGTTTAGCTTTATTTTTAGTCTTTCTGATGTTAGGCATTGCTGAAAATGTATCTTTACTTGTAGAAGAAGAAACATCTGCATCTGGCCTTTTCAGCGACCCTGTTGTTTTCAGTTACTGTGTAGCCTTCAACCGGGGGTCCACGACTCCTAGAGGGTCCGTAGCAGTACTGTGGGGGTCCGCCAATTGATGTTTGATTAAAAAATTAAAACATGGGTAAAAAACATCACAAAGTCAAATTTAAATAAAAGCACCCTGAAACGAAAGAAAGAGCACCCTCAGTTGATACTGTAATAGGCTTAATATAATATTATTGGCGAAACAGATTAGCAAACACAAAAAAAGACATGTTTGTTAATTTCTTGAATGCAATGGTCAACTAGAGGAGTTTAAGTTAGAATTCACTCACCGCTCAAAACGTCAGCGTTTTTGTTCAGACTAATAGATTACTAGAAAAATATTCATATATATATTTTTAAATTCCATTCCAATTATTTGTAAAGGTAATGACTTGTAAATAATCTCTCTGTACATTGCTATTCTTGTTATAGTGAAGCCACACTCATTTCACATACCTAGTGATTTTATTTTTTAATTGTCCATCTCATAGTAAAATTAAAATGTGAATTTTTAATTAACTTAAAGTTCGGATAAATGTTTAATTGTCCATCTAATAAAAATGTGTGACTCTGCAAATCCATTAAAATAATTTACAACAACAGCAAACAACTAGTGAATTGTGATTTTTATCGCAACATGTTTATTATGATGCATAAATCTCAATTTTAACTATGAAAAGTATACAGAGTGATGCATGTGTAACAACAATAATGTGCATAGTTCTAATCTATTGTCTTAATATAACTTATTTTTTAATCATAATATGATTATTTTCTATTAATATAGAAGGCCTATATGCTTAATATGTTGCTCTGTTTGACACATTTTGTATCGAGAGTCCCTGCTCCATGTCTCTATCGCCTAAGTGGTCCTTGTCCTAAAAAACGTTGAAGACCCCTGCTTTATATTGTTATTTAGTGGCAAGGAAAAGGAGAGGCAAGGATCCAAATGCAGAGTATTTTATTCAAAAAGCACAAACAAAGTTAAACCAAACAGGGAACGGGAGTGTAATCCAATCAGGGAATGAGAATGAAACAGCTTTACGAATTATGCAAAGATGTCAGAAACAACTGACTAAAACACAGGGCCATATATATGCAGGGAAGCTAATAATAATAAGGAAACAAAAAAACATCTGCATGTTGGGAAAAGTTACTTTTAAAATTGAATTCCTTACAATATTGCATTACTCCCTAAAAAAGTAATTAATTGCATTAAAGGGATAGTTCCCTTTCGAAAGGGAACTCTACTCTGCATTTGAAATGCTATGGGGAACGTCACACGTGAACCGATGTCTGAAAGCCAAGTATCAAATCTCTCCAATCCTATTGGCCAGCGACAGCCTATGACGCCATCATAGCGCAACCCAGAAGTATATAAGGAGCGGCTAGAGAATCAGTCAGTATCTTTTCATCTTCGGGACTGTTGTGTCTGATCGCTTTGCAATCGAATCTGGTAAGGAATATTTTCTATCATGTCTGACAAACGTTTCAGGAAGTGTGCTGACCCGGTCCAAGGTTTTTGACACCTGAGGACACACACAACCTGTGCGTTTTCTGTCTGGGCGAAGAGCACGCATGGACAGTGCTTGAGGGTGCTGTCTGTGTTAACTGTGAGCGTTTTCCCATGAAGACGCTCTGTTCCCGCTTGTCACTCTTCTCGAGGGAAGGGGCGGCGGCATCTGTGCCTGGTGGTTCTGGCCCCGCTCGCGCTGAGGCAGAGCGGCGGCTGAAATCATGGGGCTCACAGGTGGAGCTTGCTGAGGAGTTTGAGAGAGGCATTAATCCTTCTCAGCCCCCAGCGGCTGGCAGGGATAAGTTGCTGGATGACGATGACATACTTTCTTTGACGTCATCGGATCTAGCAGCGAGTGCTCTTTTGGCTGATAGCCCCAGAGAGCAGGAGATGGTGGTTGAAGAACAAGCAGGTGAGCCTGCTGGTCCTTCTAAGCCTCCCTGCCCTGCGTATGCTGAGCTGCTGGAGGTTATGGAGCGCACTTCTGGCAGGCTGCAGCTGCCTTGTGAGCACGTTAGGAAAGAAACCGCATGCGGACGGCTTGACGAGCGGTTCCTTTCCGGCCATGGCCCTGCAGCTCCCGTGAGCCTTCCATTCCTTCCCAATCTTCATGTTGAGATCGAGAAGGCATGGAAGAACCCATATTCGGCTCGTATTCATCGACATCAGCGAGCAAACTTCGCTGATGTTGAGGGATTGAGCCAGCATGGGTATGTGTCGATGCCCCCTATTGACGAGACGTTTGCGAACTATCTCGTCACGGGGAGGGCGCCGATCCTGCCGACTAAGCCCCTTAAAGTGACATCTCGCTTAAACGGCAGGGCATACATGGCAGCGGGTCAGGCCGGTGCAGCTCTACACACCATGGCGGTGTTACAAGCCTACCAGGCCGACCTGCTGAAGAATCTGGACCAGGGGCAGGGTTTGTCCCCTGAGGCGGTGGAAGAGCTGCGCCACACCACAGATCTCGCTCTCCGGGCCACTAAACAAACCACCGAGTCGATCGGAAGATCGATGGCGGCGATGGTGGCCACGGAGAGACATCTGTGGCTGAACCTGGCGGACATCGGGGAGAAAGAGAAGGGCTGTCTCCTCGATGCCCCGGTGTCGCCCTCTGAACTTTTTGGCACCTCCGTCGAGGCGGTGGTTGGAAAGTTCAGCGAGGCGAGGGAGCGCTCGGCAGCGTTTAGAACCTGCATCCCGCTCAGATCCGAATCTGGGCCCAGACAGCCAGGAGGTCCTGGTCCATCTCGAGCTGAGGCTCAGAGACAGGTCCAGAGGTCCAGTGTGGCCGCTCGTGCGCCTCCTCCTCCCAGGAGTAAGTCGGGAAGTCGGGAGATGGTGGGACTCGAGGAGGAAGAAGCAGGATTTAAGGGAGGTGATCGATCGCAGACGCCAGCAGCGTCAGTAATCGATTCCCTCTATTTGCGAGAGCGACTTTACACCTGTCCTCACCCCTTCTTCCTCCGCCTCCTGAGTTTTGGATTCGTTTTACGTGCTCAGGTGCTTCTTAAACAGTCAGGCTGATGGCTGGGCCCATGATGAATATTTTTCTAAAGGCCTGCCTTCTGGCTTGATAGTGAAAGAGGCTCTTTTAGGCTTCAAAGAACCCTAGATTCCATCCTTCTATGTGGAAAGAGAAGGAAAAGAGGAGTCTTCGGTCTTCGAGCCGCAGGAAGGTAAGCTGGGTCTATATTTGTGTTTCAAAATATGTTGACCTTGTTTTCCTGTATAGTTTTTCCTGAGCATGTAGTCGAAAAATGTATAGGGGTTTTCTGGGCAAACTGAAGTTTGTTAGGTTGGCTAGAATGATATTTGTGCAGGCCACAAAATGGCCGCCTCTTAGCCACCATTTTGTAGAGTAGCTTCTCCTCTGGTTTTAGCTAGAGTAAGTTTGAGTTGCCACTCATCACTTCAGTTAGATCTATGTCTAGTGTCGGCCTCTGGCTGCCTGACATTGTTTGCTTGTTGAGCTTCGCTTTATTTATTTCCTCTTCTTCTGTGAAGTTCAGAGGTGAAGCCCAGGTTTGCTATGCTTCGTGCGGCCTTGCAGGCCCACAGCTCAGCGGCCTAGGCTAGGACTAGGATTAGGTGCTTTT
The DNA here is from genome assembly GCF_019924925.1 of Ctenopharyngodon idella. Classification (NCBI taxonomy): domain Eukaryota; kingdom Metazoa; phylum Chordata; class Actinopteri; order Cypriniformes; family Xenocyprididae; genus Ctenopharyngodon; species Ctenopharyngodon idella. The sequence goes on along the minus strand of NC_067242.1, from coordinate 3,944,849 downwards.
TGTTATAAATCACACTTTGTATTACTATCCCTTGTTAGGTTGTATAGTTCCTAGTTCTGGCCTCCTCCTGAGGGAGCTGTTAGGCCATATGCCCATTTCCCCTTGTTAGTGTAGGTGCAATGGCTGAAGTCAACAGCTAGGTAGTAGGCTGTTGTGAGCCTCCCTAATGCTGTTGTTTCAGGTGGTAGGACCTTATCTTTGCGTAGATAAGTTTATGCTGTGTATGCTTGGCCCCACTTTCTAGAACCTCATTCATGCTATGAATTTGTCTTTCCCCTGAGCCCCTTGAATTAACATTCAGGTTTGAGGTTACGGTGCTAGATTATTTAGCTCCTGTTCTCTAGGGTTCAGTACAGATGTTTTTCTGTTTGGTGAGAGCTTTTATCCTTTTCTGGATAGCATGTATAATATCAAAGCGTTATGTTTGCTTTGGGTTCTAGTTTTTGCCCTGCACGTATGTGAGCTTTACTCCTAGTGCTGCCACAGGTTAGCACCTGTTCTCATAATTAGTAGACTTGTGTTTAGCCTCTGTTTAAGAGCATGGTGACTATTTGTACTCCCCGTTTAGGGTTTGGTGTTTCACTGAGTGCATCACCTGATGGATTGCACACTCAGGTTGAATTCAGTTTGGTTCTGTTAGCTCCCTTTGGTTTGATCACTGCCACAACAGCTATATTGCATAAACTGTAGGAGTTGTAGGCTCTATCAGTTTGAGCCTCCTTCTAGTATGGTAGCTTGTGTTTTACAAGCATTGCTGGTAGATGTTCATGAGTTTTGCTCACTTAATTTAGCACTGCCACAGGTTTATGCCCGTGTCTGTTTGAGGTAGTAGGCCTTTTTAGGCCTCCTTCAGACCATGGTAGCATGTTGTTGTGCCTTTTGTAATTGTAGTTGGTACATTGCCTGTTGGAATGTGTAGACTCAGCTTAGGTTGTGTTAAGCTAGTTACCCACAACTGTTGGTTGGGTTTAGAGCTGGTCCCCTTTGAGCTTGGTCCCCTTTATAACCACTAGCTGGCGCCATGTGTTGTTGGAGTTGTAGGCCCCGTTAAGGCCTCCTTTCAAATAACATGTTGGCAAAGTTCTGTGATGGTTTGTTTCGCCGCTATTGGCCACGCCCGTCTCTGCTAAGATAGGAGTAGGCCCTCTTTGAGGCCTCTCTCAGAGTATTGTGGCAGAGTGTGTACTCATCTTGTTTAAGAGTAAAAGGTGCTTTACTGAGTGCATGGCCTGATGACTTGTGTGGAGATAATGGCCACTAGCCGATGCCACGTGTCTTAAGTTGTAGGCCTTCTGGGCCTCCTGTGAGAACATGTTGGCATATGTTTGTGTACTCCTCTCACTTTGAGAGTAAAAAGTGTTTTTACTGAGTACATTGCTGAGTGGCTGGCCTCTCAGGGTGAGTTTTTTTAGTAAACCTTACGGTGGTTCGGTTTTCCACATTTGCTCCCTTGAGCTTGGTAGCACTTCCACGAGCTGATGCCACATGTTGACCTGTCCTGAGGTCTCCTTAGGACGCAATGGCGTATGTTGTACTCCTCTTGCTTAGAGAGTAAAAGGTTTTTTTACTGAGTACATAGCTTGTTGGTTTGTGTCGGTTTCTTTAGCTCTAGTCGAGCTAAATAGCTACCTCATAAGTTGATTCTATTTTGCTCCTAGAACCTTAGTGGCCACTAGCTAACGCCACGTGTCTACAAGTAGTAGGCCCTCTGGGCCTCCTTTGAGACCATGTTGGTGTATATAATGTGTACTCCTCTCGCTTAGAGAGTAAAAGGTGTTTTACTGAGTACACTGCTGGATGGCCATTGGCCCAGGATGAGATTTAGTAACCTCTCTGTAGTTCGGTTGTTGTCCTCCCTGGAGCTTGAAACACTGCCATGAGCTGATGCCACATGTCTGTCTGAAGTTGTAGACCCGGTTTTTGGGCCTCCTTTAGATCATGATGGTGTATGTTGTACTCCTCTTGCTTCTAAGAGTAAAAGGTGCTTTTACTGAGTAAACTGCTTGTTGGATTGTGTTAGGTAGACTGTCGTGTGGGCACTTTACAGTCTTATCTGCTGTTACTTTCATGTGGTAGATTCAACGTGTTCAAGGTGTGTGGCCTTGACAGGCCTCCCATGGATTTTCCCACTCCCATTTCTGGGGCTGTAACTTTAGCAGCATATCATGTATTGTTTTCTACTCTGTGTAAAACTATGGTCATGTTGTAGGCCCCTTCCTGGCCTCCATGATTGTGTGCCTACAGTATGGTCTATCTGTTAGGTCGAGCTTTGTACTCCCCTGTTTGGGTTGTCCTATATAGTGCTTAGCTCCCTAAGCTGGTCATTGGTTGAAGGCTTCTATGAGGCCTCCCGTTTTAAGACCAGCCCCCAGGCTGGTTTGTGCTCCCCTTTATCAAGGCTTCTTTAGCGCACAGCCTCCTCAGTGCAAATAATAAGGCGCTGAGTAGATCCTGGGATTGAGCAGAGTTTACTCCCCTCAATAAGAGGGTAAAAAGCACTCAGCTGAGTTCTGCTCTCCGGGATGCCCGTCTCTACGCTTGGGTTTGAGTTGCTTACTGCCTTTCTGCAGTCGCTCTTACTCACTGTCTTCTCTGAAGAATGTGTTTTTGAGACTCTGTATACAGACAGGTTGCTGGCCAGAGACTAGGTTTTTTGTCAGACCAGATCGGCCTCCCTGGTGGCATTTGGGGTGACTATGTCCCCCTTCTAGTGGCTGGATGGGGCTCCTTTCGGATCCCTGGCCACATTCCCTTAAAGGGACCTTCTTTCTTCTGAAGATTTGGTCCCAGAAGCCTTGGAGCAGCCTTGGTAGGCTTTTTGCGGAAGGCCTCTTTGAGGGAGGCTCAAAATAAGAGAGATTATACAAAATGCATGTTTTATTTTTTATTTAGTACTGTCCTGAGTAAGATATTTTACATAAAAAATGTTTACATATAATCCGTAAGACAAAAATATAGCTGTATTTATTAAAATGACCCAGTTCAAAAGTTTGTGAACCATTGATTCTTAATACTGTGTGTGGTTACCTGGATGATCTACGACTGTTTTTTTGTTTTGTGATGGTTGTTCATGAGTCCCTTGTTTGTTCTGAACAGTTAAACTGAGCTCTGTTCTTCAGAAAAAATCTCCAGGTCCCAAAAATTCTTCAGTTTTCCACCATCTTTTGCATATTTGAACCCTTTACAACAGTGACCGAATGATTTTGAGATCCATCTTTTCACATGGAGGACAACTGAGGGACTCAAACACAACTATTAAAAAAGGTTCAAACATTCACTGATGCTTCAGAAGGAAATTTTTCTTATTTCACTTGAATATCATTTTTTTTTTTTTTTCATTTAGTACTGCCCTTTGGAAGCAACAGAAAATACTTGCATGTTTCCCGGAAGACAAATTAAATACAATTTACCTTGATCTTCAAATTCCAAATGTTTTCACCCCCCATCTATTAATGCATCATGTTTTTTTTTTTTTTTTCTGGAGCATCAGTGAATGTTTGAACCTTTTTTAAAAGTTGTGTTTGAGTCCCTCAGTTGTCCTCAGTGTGAAAAGACGGATCTCAAAATCATTCAGTCACTGCTGTAAAGAGTTCAATTATGCAAAAAATGCTGGAAAACTGAAGAATCTGCAGAACCTGGAGATTTTTTCTGAAGAACAGAGCTCAGTTTAACTGCTCAGGACAAATAAGGGACTCATGAACAACCATCCCAAAACAAAAAAACAGTCGTAGATCATCCAGGTAATCACACACAGTATTAAGAATCAATGGTTCACATACCTATGAATGGGGTTATTTTAATAAATTCAGCTTTTTTTTTTTTTTTTTTTGCCATGGATTATATGTAAACATCTTTTATGTAAAATATCTTATCAGGACAGTACTAAATAAAAAATAACATTAATTTTGTATTATCTCCCTTATTTTGTTAAAAATATTAACATTTTCACAGATTCTGCAAGTGGTTCACATACTTTTTCTTGCAACTGTATATAATGCAAGGGAACTGAGCAGACGGGAGATTCCCTTTCTCTCTTGTTCCTATGATCGCGTGCAAACAAATTGTGTGTGTTTGCAAACTATGATTTTATGATTCTTTGTTGAAACTGCTCTAATATGTAAATAACTATATTCAGCCTTTCATTCAGACCGTTTTTACTTGTTTGGTTGAAAATTGGCTGCATTAAATTCTGAGAAATTATTTAAATACTCATCTGATCTGAAAAGTTAGATGCTTGTATTAATATCTTGTCTGGCTGTTTCTTGGCTACATTTAATTCTGAGGAATTAAATGGTGAATGCCACCTCTGAGCGCTTCTCCTGCAATGATAAAGCACATGAGGAGTTACTCGAGGTGGTCACTCATGCAGTGGCCAGATTACAGCTAGACTGGCCACAGGAGAAAGAGCAAGCATTTAAAGTTAGAGCAGATTCCCCTTCTACAAGGACCTTCATGATGACTTAAAGGATTAGTTCATTTCTGAATTAAAATATCCTGATAATTTACTCATCCCCATGTAATCCAAGATGTTCATGCCTTTCTTTCTTAAGTCGAAAAGAAATTAAGGTTTTTGAGGAAAACATTCCAGGATTTTTCTCCATATAGTGGACTTCAGTAGGGTACAATCGGTTGAAGGTCCAAATTGCAGTTTCAGTGCAGCTTCAAAGGGATCTACACGATCCCAGACGAGGAATAAGGGTCTTATCTAACAAAACGATTGTACATTTTCTAAAAAAAAAAAAAAAAATGTATATATTTTTTAACCACAAATTCTCATCTTGCACTGCTCTGCGATCCGAAATGCATAACGTAATCATGTTAGAAAGGTCACGTGAAAGTACAGATCCAGTGTCTACAAAGCGAATGTGCAAAGACTAAGTCAAGCGCCTTTTACAAAAAAAAAAAAAAGGGTTAAACAATGATGTCGGATGATTTTAAAGTTGAAGGAGAAAATGAGATCAAATGTTTTTCTCCCTACCACGGTACTTCCGCCTACGTCACGAATGACCTTTCTAACATGATTACGTCATGTGACAGATTGCAGAGCAGTGCATCGCAGATGAGCATTTGTGGTTAAAAAGTACATAAATAGTCTTTGTGCCCTTGACACCGACTTATTCTGAATTCAAGTGCAAGGGCATGTGGTTATATGATGATGCCCCAGTTGGAAGAGACGCTCATGAGCTATCTCTCCTGGGAGCTCATCGACACTTAAAAAGTCAGCGCTCCCCTCAAAGCCTCGTAGGGAAGACATTATAGTCAGCGGGTCATGCTGGTGCTGCTCTGGGGTTTCCAACAAAATGTTAAATATTCAGTTGCTTCCTGCCATTCCTCAGGTTACGGGACATTTCACATTCTCCCATCAAGACATTGTGTCAAAAGACATTGCGTCACCAGACGCTGCATCAAAACAAGTGCCCCTTTTGAAGAAGTTGGCAGCGTGGAAACTACTGCCAAATATATCTCCTTGGGCTCTGAGAACTGTAGGAAAAGGCTACAGAAAACAGTTTGTTTCCCCAAAAAGATGGGAGGGTTGCATCCAATTCTAGACCTTCATAGTCTGAACCGTTCTCTCAGAACATTCAAGTTCAAAATGTTGACAGTCAAAATGATTGTGTCTCAAATTCAACACAAAGAGTGGTTTGTCACAATCGACCTCAAGGTCATATATTTTCATATAGAAATTCTGCCACAACACAGGAAGTTCCTGAGGTTTGCTTTCGGGGGCGCAGCTTACCAATATCAGGTTCTTCCATTCAGCCTATCTTTCACCCCGCACATACACAAAATGCATGGATGCAGCTCTGGCTCCATTGTTACTCCAGGGCATCCGCATTTTAAATTTACATAGATGATTTGGCTGATTTTGACATGGCTGATTTTGGCCCAGTCTCAAGAGCTTTGGCTTCGACATCGGATGTCATTCTTGCTCATCTTGTATATCTGGGGTTGAGACTCAATGTCAAGAAAAGCGTTCTCTCTCCTGCCAGAGGGCAACGTATTTAGGAGTTGTATGGGACTTCATCACCATATGGGCAGAGCTGTCCCCTGCACGTGTTGAGTCCATCTTAAACACCCTGAGCGATATTAGGCTAAGTCAGGAAATTACTTTCCATCACTTTCAAAGAGTTCTAGGTCTTATGGCAGCTGTATCCACGTTGTAACCTTTGGGCCCTCCGCACATGAGACTGTTTCAGTTGTAGCTCAGAGCCAGGGGATTTCATCCAAGGGCTAATCCCTAAGGTAAATAAGGGTAAGGGCATACACCACGTTTCGTGCCCTTTCTAAAATCCACGTTTATGGTAAGGGTATGCGCAGAGAACTTCATGCCCTTTCTATATGGATGAGTCCCCATTTTGCAACCGTGGATCCCGCTCTAGGAGTGTTTTTCCATTGTCATGACAACAGACGCCTCACTCACAGACCATGGTGGCTCAAAACAAGGGATTAATCCCCTATTAAAATCCATGTTTTCCCCTATTAAAATCCATGGTAGGGGTAGGCACGAGTGCTTCGTAACCTTTCTAAAATCCATGGTAAGGGCATGTGGCGAGTGCTTTGTGCCCTTTCTAAAATCCATGTTCATAATAAAAGCACATGTCGAGCACTTTGTGCACTTTCTAAAACCAATTTTTATAGGGGCTCCGTACCCTTTCTATGTGGTTCAGATGCAGGTTCCTCACCTTGGGTCCCACTCTAGGCGACGCAGGATGCTAACTACGGTAGTCGCCTACATAAATTGCCAAGGCGGACTGCGTTCGCGCTCTCTGGACAGGTTAGTGCAGCAGGTACTGCTTTGGGCTCAGGACAAGTTCCTGTCCCTAAGGGAGGTTTACACCCCTGGGCATTTGAACGTGGGAGCAGATTTGAGGAAGACTTTACTAGGCAGAGGTGGATCTCTTTGCTTCTCAAGAGCAATGTTTTCTCTACTTGTCTCTAAATCACCCAGCCTCCCTGGGTCTGCACGCCATTGCCCATACATGGCCAAGACTGCATCTTTATGCATGTCCACCAATCGATCTGCTCCCGGGACTCCTGGCTAAGGTCCAACAACAAGGGTCTTGCCTCTTATTGCTGGCAGCTTGTTGCCTGACCAGAAGTTGGCTCTCTGAGATAATATCGCTCCTCGACGGCTCGCTCTGGGAGATCCTGAACAGGAGGGACCTTCTGTCTTAGGCACAGGGGACAGTATTTCATCACCAGCCCGAGCTTTGGAACCTTCATGTTTGGCCATTTAAATGAATGGGACCAACTGAGGGATGATGTGTTTCCAGCTGATGTTGTACAGACTATTTTGAGCACTAGGGCTCCCTCCACAAGAAGAATCTATGTCCTTAAATGGAGTGTCTTTGAAAGGTGGTGTACAACACTCTGTGTAGACCCAGTTCACTGCCAAATTGTTTCAGTGCTGAAGTTTCTGAAGGAAAAAATTATCAGCATGCCCGCTACTCTCATGGTATTTGTGGCCGCCATAACGGCTTGCCATGCCCTGATTGATGGGGCTCCAGTCAGGAAGCACCCTCTGATCGCCCACCTCATCCATGGACCTCATCCTTCTGACTCTAAAGATGTTTTATTTTCATGGCCATTACTTTGCTAAAAAAAAGAATTGGGGATTTGCAGGCTCTGTCAATTTCACCATCCTGCTTAGACTCTGCCCCTGGACTGGTCAAAACTATTTTGCACCCACACTATATTCTTCACTCCTGACTATCAATACAGACTAAAAAGTGCCTATCAAATAACAAATCAAATATAAAAAGAGGTTATGTGAAGTATCCTGCTAATTAAATCAATAGTAAGTGACGCACAGCACTGAAGCAGCATCATTTCATGAGAATAAGTTTCTTATTGTAGTGCCTGGTGTGCCTTCATTAGGGATTTAGGTCTTTTTGCCTGAGTAAAATACTTATCAAGTACTGTTGGTGTTTCATGCAAACCTTAAAGATAGAATGAAATTAATAAAGTGTGTTCATTTAAGTTGCCTGATGAAACTATTTAAGTAAAAAGAGACCAAACTCATAACAGTCAGAATTATTAGCAGGAAAGGTGTAAAAGCAAATATGTCTGTATATTAGGTGGATTATTATCTGTGAACACTGTGTGATTAAAACTGGCAGAATTAGAAAGATGTGAGATCATGTCGGGGTCACCATAATTATTGGGGTCAGACCTTGTTTGAGCTGATTTAGAACAATAACTGAGACACAAATAAGCCAAAATATATATTTATCTGACTCCATGAAATGAACTTTTATGGAAAGAAAGAAACTGAATTACATTTAGTAAAATATTACAGATACAGTAGTTACAGAACTTTAAATGTCCTCAGAATTAACATGGATTAGTGAATAGTCAAAAGATACAGCACTTCTAACAAAAAAGTCAAAAAGAGACAAACTGACTTTATTCTTCATATGTCTGTTGTGATGTCATAAAACCGGGATCACTATATAAAGTTTTGGACTTATGACATCAAAAACACTTTTCTGGTTATGTACTTCTGATATAGTAAAATATCCACCAAGGTAACAGCTGTTTGTGATTTTTGTTTGTGAAATTTACATATTAGGTCTTTTTGCACCTCCCAGGCAACATGGTTGCATCAAGTTACTGGATGATCCTTAAATAGTGTTTAAAAGAAGAAGAAAAAGGGTTGAAAAGAGTAAAATACTAGGCAAAGGCAATTATGCTGCTGATTTAATATTCATTGTTCTAAACTATTCATTTATTCTTGTAAAACACCTGTAAAAGTTTTTACCTTCAGACAGAATCAGATACACACACTATCAAAATATGAACAGTTTCTAAAACACAAACCCTTTCATGTATGTGCAACTTTTAGAGATGTACGATGTCTGCCAGAAAGTAATGCAGATTTTACCACACTTTAATTATATTTTTCATTACCAATAACAGAGAGGATTCATGAACAGAAAATTGGACATTCATTTATAATGTTTATATGTTCTTCAGAAGCTGGACATTAGATACGTGCGGTCAGTTTCTCTTGTTTTTTTGCTGTTGTACACCCACATTCCAACCAGCACCACAATGGAGACAATAAAGAGTCCTGCAAAGACTGCGGTGCCTGTGCTGATATGAAGAGAACCACCATTTTCTGAAGCTAAAAAAAAGAAAGATGTGGTTATATGAACGATCATGACACAGAATCATTTGAGCACATTAATATTTAAGACATTACTAATATACCTGCTCCAGAATGCTGAGTTTGTCTCGCCACATGGAAGGGACCCTGCGTGATGTAATGCCTAGCGGTTTCTTTGCTCACATCTCGTCTGCGTTTGTGTGCGGGTTCCCTGAGGCAGCCTTGTGCGCATCTGGAATTTAAACTTCCTTCCGCACACAGAATTACAGAGCAGGTAATATACACCTGTCAACAGAATTTGAGTGCATTGTAGTTAGATGTTCCTGCTCAACAGAATTTATAACATAACTATGTGATTCTGTAATACCTCATTGTAGCCGCCTGTGAACTTGAAAGCTTGGATCCCAAAGTCATACGCTCTTGCATCACTATGATAAACCTCAACTGTGTCATCCAAAATACACCTGTAAGAACACAATGATCACATAGACTTGTTGCAATTATTGATTAAATATCTTAGTTATTCAATCTAATCGATTATTTAAGGTAAACGCAATAACTGTGCAATTTAAGTTTCAATCATGTTTTGCCATGCAAATTATATTGCAATTAACAGATCATTTTTTCTTAAACACAAATGTAGTTGAAAGGCGGAGTGAACAAGCGGTTTAGCACTGTAAAAGTTTCCAGGTGCAGATTCAAAGAGTTCTGTAAAGTATTTCTTTAATTTCTTTGCCTGCTGTTGCAGGCAAATTTGAATTATGTAATTAAAGTAACTACACATTTTTATACAGTATGTGTCAAATTTACAGTAACATTAAATACTTTAAATAATATATACTGTAAACCAAGACACTTGTCATGTCTGGTTAAGACAAAATATTTTTTTTCCCCACAAAATAAGAATAATGTGGAACAGATATAGAAGAGAGGTTTTACCACACTTTAATGCAAGGTTTTTAGCAGTCTCACCCTTCTTTGATGATGTCATAAAAGAGAGCACTGTATGGGTTGTCATCTGGAGTGGCCCTGCAAGACTCCACAAAGAGCTGGACCTCAGGGAGAGCAGAATGGGCTGCAATGCCCATGTAGAGCATATCCAACAAATTTATCTCCAGTGGATATAGACTGGGATCCACTGGACTGCTGAAGTTATTGTCAGTAAAAATGTTAAATGAGTAACTAAAAGTGCCGAAGCTGGATTCAGTGAAGATGTAGTCTGACTTCTTGTTGATGTAGTGGTTTGAAACACTGGCTACTTTGGGGTACTGGCAGGAGAAGCCAATTTTAACTTGACTGCGTCTGGTGATTACTTCATTAGGGTTCTCAAAAGAATTGATCTCATTTTTGAAAACCATGAAGTCTCCTGAATCCTGATTGGTGTTGAAGAAGTAGGTGTGTGAAAAGATCAGGCAGAAATAGAAAACAGACATAAATATTATACGGCTGACAGTTAAAATAACTTTAAATCTAACAGGATTTTTCAAAGGTTATATAAATGTTAGGACAAAATTCTTTAAAAAAAAATGTTTATGGAACATTATTAATAGCATTATTAATATTTTAATAATATATATATTTTTTTTTTATTAATGTATGATGAACGTTTTTTGTAATGTTAGCAGAAAACATTGTGACAATCAGTGTTGGGAAAAGTGTTTTATTATTGCAGGTTTGCATAATATTCTGAGTTTGCATTTCACTGTTTTTATTCATTTTGAGTAATACTGAAAACACCTTACTCCAGACTTCTCTCAACATGGAGACAGGAGAGGCATCAGTCAATAAATGGGAAAAAAGTAACTCGAATTACTTTAAAAAGTAACTCTAATTTAAAAGTAATGCATTACTTTGCTAGTTACTTAAAAAAAGTAATCTGATTACGTAACTTGTGTTACTTGTAATGCATTACCCCAACACTGGTGACAGTAATGTTCATAGAGCATCCATATGATGATTTTTTTTTTTTTTTTTTTTTGATGAATGTTCTTATAATGTGAATAAAAAATGTTCTTAGAACATAATTCTTGGAATATTATACAACTGATTAACTAAGTCTTGGGAGAAAACATTTTTTGACCATTATTTTCAGAAAGTCCTTTAATCATTAGAAGGAAAAGGGAAAAGGGAAATTTCTCAGAACTTGTTCATTAACGTTCCTCAGCGATGATAATAATAGAACGTTTTCATAATGTTTTAAAAATGATAGAATGGAATGTACCTCTAACATTCACGTAACCAAGAAGAGATGTTCTTAATGCATTAAAAAACTGGCCTTTTTGAACATATTTTTGTAATCTGGGTAGCATAGCAAATATTCTATTTAAATTGGAGAACATAGACCACAGTATTTTTACCTCCATTGTGGTACCACAGGTGTTGAGGGACACCGTGCCCAGGATATGCGTGTCATTGAAAGTAAGAGAGCAGGTGGGGTCTCTCAGTTGGAGCCAGTTTTGATCAATCCCCTTCATGGATGCTTTGCTTACTGCAACGCTGATACTGTTTTCCTCACAGAAGACCTCTGCTTCACCTTGAAGGATAGGATACATTTATTAATTGATCTAAATAAAAAATTACAACAACAATTAAAGCTCCAAGCAGCGATGAAAGGGCCCTCGCATCTGGGCTCACCGCCACCCAGTGGCCTTAGGAAAACAGTGAACAGTGGGCGACATGCATGTATGCGAGTAAATACAGTAGAATTATGGCAAATTAATTTGGTGGTGCTTTAACTGTTACTGAATATTGCCAAGTAGATGTCTTCAGGCCAGGACTATTATCAAACGTGAAGTTTGGAGCAGATCGGACATTGTATGCCTGAGTTACAACAACTTCCTGTTTCATAGCGTTAATCGCATACATTAGCACTCAGCCACGTGTTGCGTGATTTAACATATTTCTAGTATGTTTTGTACTTCGTGGCACATTGAAATGTGTTTCAGGGAGCGAATTACAGCATGCCATTTCCTTTTGCCAGCAGGTGGCGCTATGACTATCTGAATATTGACATATAGGTATCTTTAGGCCAGGACTCTTATCACACATGTGAAGTTTGGGGCAGATCAGACACTGTATGCCTGAGTTACAACAGCTTCCTCCTTCATGGCAAAATATCAGATTTTGTCAGGCCGCCACGGACACGCCCTCCAATGAAAACTCAATATCTTCGCAATTTAACATCGCTAAGGTATTAAGATTAGACTAACCATATATGATGTGGTTCTGGTTAAATCTCCATGAGGAGTTAATCAGTGTAAAACATGTAATTTCCTGTTGCCCGCAGGTGGCGCTATAACTGTAACTGAATATTGTCATGTAGATGTCTTCAGGCCAAGACTCTAATAAAACGTGAAGTTTGGGGCAGATCGGACATTGTATGCCGTGGTTAAAACAACTTCCTGTTTCATGGCGAAACATCGAAATTTGTCAGGCCGCCACAGACACGCCCTCCAGCGAAAACTCTAGATCTTCGCAATATAACATTGCAAAGGCCTTTAGATTAGACTGACCGAATATGACATTGATCTGATTAAAGCTCTAGGAGGAGTTCGTTAAAGTACAACGTCTGGAAATGGCAAACATTTTGCAGACAAAATCTAAAATATCTCACTTATTTTCATGACTCTTATCACACATGTGAAGTTTGAGGCACATCAGACACTATATGCCTGAGTTACAACAGCTTCCTCTTTCATGGCGAAACATCAGACTTTATCAGGCTGCCATGGACACACCCTCCAACGAAAACTCAAGATCTTTGATATTTATCATCACTAAGGTCTTAAGATTAGACTGACAACATATGATGTTGATCTGGTTAAATCTCTATGAGGAGTTAATCACAGTGTAAAACATGTCATTTCCTGTTGTCCACAGGTGGCACTATGACTGTAACTGTATATTGTCATAAAGATGTTAATGAATCTGGCAATGTTAATGTATTTGGTCTTGCGGACTAAATCTGCTATGCTGCTGCTGCAGAGAAAATATGGACTTTCTACTGCCAACAGATACACAGACAAGCTGCTGAACATGTAAGGTATTATTGCAGAATAGACATACATTAATCCCATAGCAGATCTAGGCAAGGGGAGCTGGGGGAGGTGGAGGGCTGCAGAGGAACTCTGGGTTGCCAGGTTTGCGTAAACAAAACCAGAACCACAGGAAAATCATGGACTTGGCAACACTGGAAAGCAGTGATGGCTCGCCAGGGGAGGCAAGGGAGGCATAGCCTACCCAAAATTGTGAGTAGAAAATGGGAGAAGGATGTTTTAATGTTAATAAAATTCCCAGTTATTCGTTTCATTTCATGTCTCAGAATGTGTATGTTTTGTTTGTAATTTCACCGCTGCAACACCATAACATGTTATTGAAATCAAAAGCACTGCTGTTCTTTCACAAACATGCCGAATCTGCCGATGTCATTACAACCACTAAGGGGATAGAGAAGGGGAGGAGGAGGCACATCCAGAGCCGGGCTCTGTCTTGTGCCTCAGTTGGTAAAACGCCTAAGTCCGAAATATAAGCTACAGCAGCTAGCTTCACTAAATGGCCCAATGTGCTCTTTTAACATTCTACATTTTAATTTAAGGAAGGATGGATGTTTGCTTCAAGTGATAGACTAGGTAAGTGAAGTTGTTTTTGTATTATCTTGAAGTATGTGTCCTTTTCTTTAAATTTTCTGTCAATTTTCTGCAAAAAATCCAATTTAAAGGAGTTAAGCTAATAATACTAATAAGAATCCTCAGCAGGAGATCCCCAAACCACTAGAATTTAGTGTGCCTCCTCTATTTTAAACTCTGCAGGACAGTGGCTCTCCAGGACAGAGTTTGGAGAACCCTGCTCTAGAGTTTCATGACAAAACTAGATATTTCACAATACAAAAGCAATGACAGAAACTGAAAAATTAACAACTGTTTACATAATCTTTTATACATTAAGACATTTAAGACATCTTTTTTACCTGAGAGAACCCTCGACTCTGCCACAATGATCACAATGCACCGCATCTCTGATTGACTAATTATGGAGAGAAAGACGAATGACAGGTCATGGAAAAATTCTTATCAATCCTGAATTACCAGTGAGCTTAAGAACAGACCTCATTTTACCTCTGAAGTGTCTCTGCAGCGAAACACACAGGTACATGATGATGCAGGTCTGATTCCTGTGGTGTCCATGTCAGCGTGGCCTCGGTAACGCCTTGACTTGCATTCCTCAAGCTCTTTGATATGTTCCACGGACCACTGACCTGGAAGTCCAAGATACTACACAAGAATGATTGAAAGATTAGATAACCAGTAGATTAGTAATCTGTACATGCAAAACATGTTGGTTGAAACTTTATTTTTCAACAACACACATCAAATTACTGCGGGTGCTTCTGAAGTTAGGGAGGGTGCTCTAGTAAAGCATGAAAGTGAAAGTGACATTACATGTAGCCAAGTCTGGTGTTTGGAATTTGTGCTCTGCATTTATCCCATCCAAACACACACACACACACACACACACACACACACACACACACACACACACACACAAACCGTGAACACACACCCAGAGCAGTGGACAACCATTTTACATTTACGCCCGGGGAGTTTGGTGCCTTGCCCAAGGGTCTCACCTCAGCTGTGGTATTGAGGATGGAAGAGAGCACTGTACATTAACTGCCCCCATTGACAATTCCTGCCGGTACTGAGACTCGATCCAGTCAGCATTGTACATTGCTTAATGCACAGCTATGTATTTTTGACATGTAGCTTTGTCTCATCCATTACTATGGTTATCGATAATTGCAATTTCAAGAGTGAATCTTGTATTTAAATGTGTATGTGGCCGTTGGTCCTCTTAGCAGCATGAAATACAACACCTTTATTCAAATTCAGAAGGGTCATATATAAAAATCGTGCAAACAGCGTTCCCTTTGTAATCACTAGAAAACTGTCACTCGCTTCAGTTCTGCAGCACTCTTGCGAAAACTTCTGTTATAATCAATGAAGCGGTCTAAACTGTACAGTGAAAATCTTATTTACATTATGTCTACACTTTGTTATAATGTTATAAGTTGAAAGTGTGCAAAACTCTACACTGAAAAAAACCTCTGATTGGTCACTACATTTACGAGATCAACAGACATGTCTGTGATTGGCTCATTGCTCAGAACTGTAAAAACATATTGTAAACACAAATAGGCACTGTGTTTGCCAAATCAGTTTCACCAGTATTAGATTATTACTGTATCAACTGAGGCTGAGGGTGCTCTTGCTTTTGTTTGAGGGTGTTTAGCACCCTCTAGCACCCCTGTAGAACCGGACCTGCATCTGATAGAAAATGCATGTTATTAGATTGAACTTTGGATATGTTAAGGAAAATTGTGGCAGGAATACTTTTAGTTTAGTTTTAGACAATGCATATTTCAGACCTGTTGTGCGAGCTCTGGGCACGGAGGGAAATAATGTGAACACATCCCACAGCTGCATGATGTACATCTCCATGTAAGGGAGTTGGTGTCAGTAAACTTGGCCTGTTCACCCCTGGTACACAACTATGGACTGGTGTTAGGACTACAAAACAGTGGAAACAGGGTAGAATGATTTAAATGTTGAGCTGGAGCTACACAATACATGAGAACTACTGCTAAAGCCTTAGTCATTCAGGACTAGTCTGTGACAGCAAATGGCACTTGTTCTATTAGTTTGTATTTCATCACATTTTTCTAATAGAGTGCAACAGTGAAGTTTTTCATCAGTGTTGGTTCCGGAAGTACTGTTGCTGTCAATGGAGAAACATAATTTTATATCACTTCATGTCATTCAAAATCCATATGATTTTTAAAATATATTCTTCAGCAGAATACAAAAGAAGATATTTTTAAGGATATTTTAGCTGTCCATACAGTGAAATTCAAAACAATACTGGACCCTTTTGACTATCTATTTTTTTGTTTTGTTTTTTAAATCCAGTCATGTATATGTGGTTAAAAAGAGCCTTGAAAAACATTCAGGTCATAAAACATCTAGAATCCTGTTACTTAATTTACAGAAACTAGAAGTGTGCCGGGCCATCGAATTTTGTTGTGGACAAAGGGGATGGAAATAAAAAAGGTTGAGAACCACTGATCCACATGATTCTCACTCACTTTCAACTCCAAACTGCAGAGGCACTTGACTGAGTGGAGTTGAGTCAATGTTGGTGGTCTGATTATAAGGATTTCTGACAAAGGAGATCCCATTCTCATTCGTCAAAGTGATGTTTGATACAGGATAATCCTCCATCATGAACTCAAAAACATGCAGTCCCAGGTCCAATGCACCATTACTGCTCAGAGTACATGAGTCCTAGACACAAAAAAAAACAAAAAAAAACACAATATCACAGTTTGTGACATGGCAAAATAAACTAAAAAGACATTTGAAAATTGATTTGTAGTGCCTTAGGCAGCTTAGGCAGCAGGTCGCTCACTCACGGCGAATCACACATCACACAAATATTGAACAGTATCAGTATTAATGTGTTATTTCCCGATGTGGATATATGATCAAGATTAAGAGATTATCCACAGACAACATGTTCTAAACTCCTTTCAAGAAATTAAAACCTTAACTGATATACCATAGACGTACAGTCTTTACAATAGCATGCATTGTATAAAGGTCCTAGATCTCGTAATTTTCACAACTCACAACTTTTAAAACTGTTTTATGGAGTTTTTGTCAACTGAAAATTGTTCAACAACAGTATGAAACATTGAACATGCTGGGTGAATTCCAGCAGAAGATACGCGAGCCCTCATCTGAAACCTAAAATGACAAATGGGAAATCCTGTGGTCTTGCGATGGTCACTTTAAGGAAGTAATTTTATCATTTATGGTCATGTCAACCATGGTGACGAGTCCTTAGGTTCATTTTAACTCTAGATGGCGGGAAAGTTCGAGTTAACATATAAGCAGAATAATTCAAGTTGTTTTGTTTTGTTTGTGATTTTTTTTTTACACACATTTTTGTAATACTTTTAACATGAATTTTAATCACTGTTTTCTGCAGAGCTGGTTTATAGCTGAAATTAACTAATTTAATAATTGATGATCTTTACAATAGAACTGAATTAACACTGAACCGACTTCAACTGAACAATGACACTTTTCTTTTAGAGCTGCTTTACAAAAAAAAATTATTCTGTTTGCAATTATTAATATCCTGTTTATCACTGTAAAGTTACTTTGAAACAATCTGTATTG